>NW_024582056.1:4316868-4343119 GCF_017639235.1 Corvus kubaryi | reverse complement strand
TAGGTCTGTTAATAAACTTCTTTATATTCTTTCAAGTTTGGTGCCTGTTTTGCATTTCTCCTAATTCTTATCTCACAGCAGATAAACAGTAATGAGTATTTTGGACCAAACCACTACAGTTATAAACATAGATACACAAAATTTGAATCAAAGTGCTCGAAGATCTTTTGTTTGGGATTGCATGGCTATGAAATATAGAAATGGAAATTATCTTAGTTAAAGTAATTTTGCTTCTTTTTCCCCACATCAGAAGTCTGCTGCAATTGGTGAAACTCAGCCAACTCAGTAGGAATAACAAGAAAATAAGAAACGTTCTCTCTGTGTGCCATTTTAACAATGGTAGTTTAAAGAGAAGAGTATAAACCAAAAAGGAATTGCTTTGTTTTTCTTTCAACGTACTTCATGTTTACAGCAGACAAACAACATAAACATATTTAATTCCCAAAGTCATGCCCCTTCCAGTATCTGCAAATAACACAAAAAATAATAAGAGTACATGAAAAACTATTGATTTCTGAAATCTCATGAAAACCCCAGAAGAACCTGCTGCCATCTTTCATGACATAAATACAGAGCAACAGGTTCTGATGCCTCTGACATATGTTAAAATGTCACTAATAATATTTTACTGATTAATAAAGACACTGAAATTTGATTGGACTGAATAAAAACACCCTTCATGTTTTCTTCTCCACACAAATTACTATATTTATTACAGAATCAGCTGTGGAAACTCTTTCTCTTTCTGACTCTGCTAATGATTTCAGGGTGTACAAGAAAATTCTCTTTACTACTGTTCAGTGTCCTCAGAAATCACAAGTTCTCAGCAAACTCTCTGGTTAAGGCTCAGCCTGTTTAGATAGATTCTTGATCAATAATGAAGTGTTCTTTATAAAAATTTAACTTCTGCTCATGGGATATTGAAAGAAACCAAAAAGTGTATGGATTACTTTGCAGGACATAATTTTGTCTTTACCCCTGTGCTGTGAGAACAAATACCTATGCAGCCAATAAATAACACTCACCAAGACAAAGCATCAAGGTTGCGTTTAGGGGTTCCATCCTGCTAGCAGAAACAAAAATCCATAGGAGGACGCCTGGGACATGAGAAGAGCACAAAATTGCTCTGAGCCGCTGCGCTCACTGATAAATGGCACACTAAGAAAAAGACATTACTTTCCTCCCTCATACTGGTAGCACTAACGGAAATCTATAGTAAGTTATTTCCAAGATCATGCTTCATATTATTTAAATTCTCCCCCAACATACAAAGCAAAATCTTAAGGAGCAGACAGAAACCCAAGCTGTACTCTGGGACATGGAAAGCTTTCATTACCTACAACTGACAAGACAAAGAATGAGGATGATATAACAGTTGCTACAGCCTAGGACACAACATAATTAGGTTTGATTTTCTGACCCTTCCCATGCTAAAGCTCTCTCTAAAACACAGTCAACTTGCATGGTGTTTGGCTAAGCTAAACCAGAGGCACAGAAGTGTAACTCTATTCCCTTTCTGAGTACAGAACTCAGATGGTTTCTGCAGTATATTTCAATGAAATCCGTCTCTTCTCTTGAAATTTCAAAGTAACTAATCCCTGTGTGAGGTAGGAGAGGAGCCAGCAGTCCCAGAGTTCACAAAGGGGCCAGCTCTGCAGACCATACTCAGCACACACCTCTATGAATGTTCACTAGCCTTTAAAAAGAGAATATTATTACAACAGATATGTCTCATGAATTATGAACACTGCAGACTTTGAATCTCTACAAACAGAATTCAAGAAGCTTGTTGGAACCACCTTTCACTGAAGGTCGCTGTGTTTGGAATATTGATCCTAGACATTACATATTAAAAGCACCAAAATCATGTAAGCACCAAAAAAAACCCCTTTGAATGAGTTAGTTCAAACACCTTGTTTTGTTTAGTTTGTATCTGGCAAGGAGTTATTTTGGTACTGCTAGGCATAAAATATGCCTACAGTACTGTGGCCTAGCCAAATGGGAGACAAGAGGAACAGTATTCCAAGAATCTTGCCAAGATTTAGCCTGACATTTGGAACAACCCACTCTTTGATAAACCTAATTAATTCCTATTTTATGACCTTTTAACATTGTGCTGGCTGAATGCCTATATATTGCAAATCCTGCCAAAGAGGAGTTAGAGTGACCTCCATATCCCAGTGATGGGCTGTCATTTGGACACAGCACATCGCTCATCAAGAAGTAACACACAGTACTTACAACAGTTATAACACTTAACACATGCTGAGCTCTGAGATTTAGACTGCTTGAGTGAAATGTTTCGGGATAAGTAACTTAGAAGTATTTACCTTATGCACATTATTGCAGTTTCTGATCCTTATGAACATAAAACACATGGACACACACAGTTTCTGGGGAGTTTTTGTTGGTTATCCTGAAGGATGACTCATGGCTGCCCATAAAGTCAAGTATAAATGGTTCCTAAGACAGCAAACCCAGTAAATTAAAAAGTATTATAATTTATCAATCATGTTGTCAGGAGATGGCAAGTTCCTTTAAAGAGATCTTACCATTACTACATTGGTTCAGACAGAGAAATGTGACAAAATCTAAAAATTAATTCTTTAGTATATGGGTAGAGGATTTCAGAAAATACAAATCAGTATGAATTTGGATAGTTTTCAAAAATCTAAAAGAGTTAGAGAAAATAGTATAGGCAGTCTTAGCCAAACTTATTTTTGTTCATGTGCTTTTTTTAAATTTTTCCCTTAGAAATTTTTTGCATAAAATCGAAATAGTAGAATTCCACTAATCCAACCATACAGGGTTGAAAAGTGGACAAAAAAGTCACATTTGCAAGGGACTTCAAATAACTTTATCTGTATATCTCTGTCTTACAAAATTAAGACAATAATGTCCAAAACCATAGGAACTTTTAAGTACCATGGGGTTTCTTAACCATTTTTGGGAAATAAGTTAATAATGAAAATTTCATTTTTATCTCTTTCATAGACACAAGGAGCTTCTATGAGTTTTTAGAGCTTCATTTCATCCCAAATGGGGATAACCATGTAAGACTTAAAATATTTTCCCAGCATCAAATCTGAAGAAAATAAATTTTGTTTGAGGCAGTGGAGCTGATCAGACAGTAAATTGGAGAAATTAGATCTTAAAATATGACATTGAAACATTTATCAGAAATTTCTAAAATTAAGTCAATGTTCACAATATCATTTATGAAAAAAACCAAACAAACAACAAACAAAGAGTAGAGAACTGTTGTGCATCCAGTAAGAGCACTATGACAGACTTCCTAGGAATCTTCTAAGTGGATAAAATGGGAAAATTCAAAATGGAAAAAAAAAAAAATCCATACTTTGAGAAATTTAATAAATGCTTATAAACCACCCCCCAAAATGTCACCTTGAAAAACACCTACACTTTTATTACAAAGAAACCATGCCCACAAAATCACATCACTTATAAATGAAAAGAAAATTATGATTTCCCTAAGCATTTTTAAATCAGCTCCTGTTCAAGTATGTCTGTGGAGGGCTGTGAGCCCTTGGCACAGGAGCCCTCTGCACTCCCTTGGAGAGAGGCCTGAGGCCCAAAAGACTCTCTCCAGATATAAGCAACCATTCTCGAGGTCATGGTGACCAAAAGAGCCACTCCTAACATGCCTTGCCTCTTTATGGTAATAGCCTGTACCCTGCTGCTAGCTGGTTTCTACCCCACCCCCTGCCTTCCCCATATAACCTCTGCTCCGACCCCGGATGAGGGGGAAGTTGTCATCCCTGGCCTTTCCTTCACAGAGGCTGCTGGACAATAAAAGCTGGCTCTGTGGAACTGCCAAATGAGGCTCCTGTCTCTCCATCCCTGAGTTCGCCTTGGGTGATTTCACAAAGAGCTGAATCACAAGAGCTGATATCACTTGTAGCTGAGAAGTTGCTACACTTGCTGAAATCACCTGTGGCTCAGGGAAGTTGCTAAAGCCTCTGGAAAAGCCTTTCCCTGGCAGGATGCTTTCTCTAGGAAGGTCGCAACACACAGGGTTGTCCACCGGACCCCTGAAAGCGATATATGTCCTTACCTGTTAAATGATATTTGCTTGCAATAATTATGAGGTAGCACATTTGAAGTCAGTAATCCATACAGGCTTGTGGCTTTGAGCTTTTCTAGAAGCAATTCCTCAGTGAAAAGAAAGCAAGGGTGAAAGATGGAAGTATATTTATTATTAGAAACAGCTGGTGCTTCAGAGTAATTGGGAAATGAAGGCGTGTTAATAAATTTGGGGAGATTAATTTAGCAGGCAAAGCTAGTTGGCCAAATTCCTTAAGAAGTGGAATGTTGCATTTATTTTAAATCCACAAAAATACAGCTGAAGCAGTACAGGGCTAACTGCAGTAGGAAGCAAAAACACATAGAAAAGTAAAATGGTTTAAAAGTATATATGCAACAGATTTTAACAGAATAAAGAGTTACATGGCCCATGGTGAAGTGTAGGAAACTATGATTTTCAGAATTAATGTAGGTTAGAATCGTGAGGATATCTTCCCGTAAAGCAAAGCTGTTAATATTCAACAGCCCAGTCTAGCTCGTTGTGTGCTTCTAGCACACTTACTGTACAGGGGAAAAAGTTTTTTTTGACAGGTTGAACTTTAAAAGAAGTAGGGTGTTACAAGCTGCTGAGGAAATCTGGATTGTGAAAATAAACCCCTGAGAGATGGATTATTGGGCAGGTAATGGCAAAAGGCATCTGATAAATTGCAGAGTTATGTGGTAAACTTATTTATTACATGCCTATGCAATTTGTCACAGGGCTGTCTCATTTATCACCTCCCCATGCAAGATGCATATATTAATATTGCACACTGCTATCATTGCCTGACAGCTTATGATCCTGTTTGTGAAATTCATACATCATTTTCCCCTGCTCTCTCCTATCACAAGACATTCCATCCAGCTATATTTCCAGATAAATGCTAAGAAAGGATTCCTGACCCACTTGGTGTCATGCTGTCTGCTGCTAATAATGTTGAATATAAGTTATGTATTTTCCTATACATACTGTAGGGTCAATCATTGCCATCCTGTTGCTCACAGATTTATTGTATCATGATAGGTCATTGATCAATCAGTAAAAGCAACCTGATATTCTCACTCAGCTGAGATGGGTCTTGTCAACACCACTCTGCTGTAACACCAGTTTGACAAAATGGCTGATTCATGAGAACACTTCTTGCAGTTACTGTTTTTTTGTAGGACCATGTTAGCTCTCAGCAAGAGCTTAATATTGCCTTTCACTGAAACACCCATATCAAAAGGCTGCAATTGTATGTTCTTAAACTTCATTTTGTCTACACTGAATCACAGTAGTAGTTTCCTTTGAGCCAGCCAAGGCTCTTGTAGGTACGCTGTATGCAACAGAGTAAAATGCAAGTCATGGAAAACTTTAGGTATGGTAATTTTGATTATTAAGCTGGTAATTGGCTATTTTGTTACTAAGCTATGAGAGATACATAGTTCTTGCTCCCTTTCTGTTTCTTCTGTTTCTTCAAACCTTCCTGGGTTTGAGATAAAGGCTTATCATCCTTACGAGGTCAAATACAAACTCCCTATTAAAAACCCTCTAGGGATGTATTTCTTATACCTGCAAGACACCAGAAGCTCATGTGGGAAAAGAATATTTCTTCCTGAAGCAAAAAGGTGAAAATAATAAAGAAGAACACTCAGTTACAACTGGAGCTCTCAAGGAACCCAATAAACAACAAGAAATGACTTAAACAAGTATGAAATCTGTTCCTCTAGATATCTGGATCCACTAAAAAGTATACACAGCAAGAAACCATCACCAGGGGAAAAGTACATAGTTGGTTTTCTGGCATAAATTCAACAGTCTATAATTAAATGTCTCAAGCAAAACCCACTTTCTTTCCTTTTTTTTTTTTTTTTTTGTTTGGTTTTTTTGTTTGGTTTTTTTTTTTTTTTTTTTCATTTTCAACTTTTTGAACTTTCTTTTTTCCAGATTTTCTCTGGAAAGTTTGCCTTGTTTGGAAACACAGTACCTTATTCTCTCCTCCCCCTTCCTGAATAAAGTAGTGAAAGTCAAGTTAAAAAATTTAACACAATTTTCAGGCTGTCCTACGGAGATGTAAAGAGCAAAATGAACTTGATATATATTATTTTGCACGTAATTTTGAAATGGAGAAAAAACTTCACAGTTAATTATATCAGCATTTAGATTAACTAATCACAGATGTATACAGATGTCTTCTGAAATCTTAATTTACATTCAGGTCCTAGCTGGGATCATCAGACTGAGAAAACAACTTCCAGATGATCTTGTATAAGGAAATTAAAATTTTACAAGCTTCAGAGTAGTGTTGTGCCACACTATAAGTTTGGTAGGAAGACAAAAAAATAACAGCTGGAATCAGAGAGAAATAACAAAGATACATAGTAATATAGAGAGACAAAGAAATTTCATTAGTACTTCCATGGAATCTTCATAATACAGACAAAGCATGTTTTTTGGGGAAAAAATACATTTCATATGGAATTCAACAGACTTGAGCAGTCTTTTTCCATGGAAATAGGGCCATAGTTTTCAAAAGTTAAAACAATTTTGTAAAATCACATGAAAAAGCACTGAAAGGCTTAAAAATGAAACGTCTCATACAGACTCCACACAGTGTACAATCAGAAAAATGTTCACGAGCATTCAAGAGAGAGGTACATTCTTAATACATTCAACAGAACTGAGCTCTGGGTAATTGTAAATCACTCACTGCAGGTCAGTATGATAGCTGATGTTCCACAGCAGTATTTTCCCCAAAATACACAGGAAACGTTTAGATCACCTGATGGGTTCCCTTTGTACTGCAGGGTACGTGAGGCATGCAAAGGTAAAGCTAAAACCTAAAATGTTGACATATGTATCTTTTGAAGGTCATGGATTGGTTACAATGAATCAAAAGCATGTCAAACATTAAATCTAGTTCTGGGACCATTCATGTAGAAAGGCAGTGAAATGCTAAAGATTGATTCCAGGATGTCTTTACCAGCACAAGGAAGCTGACAACAGAATATAAAATTCAGTTGACAGAATTCAATTGTACTGTCACAGAGGCATAGAAAAAATGATGGCAATAAAAATTTTAATGAGAAATTTGATTGATTAAAAAGGATGAAAAAAGAAAAAGGGAAGAAACTACAGGACTTATCAACATCCCTTTTAATGTCAAAAGTGGAATTACTCATAGAGCTCCTGATGCACTAAAAAAATATGAGAAGAAAACATTTTCACATACACACCACTTTGGTCAAGGTAGGTTTGCTGGCCCTTTCTAAAACTTTAAAGGAAGGGTTATTGAAGCAGATGCATTAGAGAACTTATTATACCAAGACCTACATTCTATTCACTGTAACTGGTAGTTTATAGAAGAGAGATCAGGGAATATCAAATGAGAAAGTTCTGATATAAACAGCCTGCAGTGGCAGTCATAGTTTTAGATGCTTGGATCAAATAGTTATTGGAGAATATTAATTCTTGATAGCTACAGCTACTGTCCAAAAATAGCACTGCTGGAGCATAGGAGGTGCAGGGCTCAGAGACAGTGGTTCACACTTAGTTTATAAGAAGCTCAAATGTTTTGCAAAATTTATGATTTTAAACACATTGTTGTCAATCCTGTATTTGACTAAATAACTACAGGATTTTAAGGATTTAAGTCACTGCCTCCTATTAAAAAGAAAGATTCAAACCCCCAAACAAAAACAAACAAAACCTCCAAAAAACGCTATGGTAATCAAAAGATGAAAAGCATTTATAACCATAAGAAAGTGTCCACAGATAGAATCAGGAAACCGGCAGCCATGGTAGATATTTCCTGTAGAAAGAGTCAAGTAATGTCAGTGAATTAGGGATGTTTGAGTGATGGGACTTAAAAAAATGTTATATTCAAAGAAATTACTGAGAAATATGTAACCTTTCTCTCTTTGCTCCTTCACATTTTTTATCTAATGTTTTAAGATTATTTTTTATTCTATTAAGGATTCATTCCCAAAATTTGGCAAACGATTCTCACTACACATCACCTAAGAATACTACATGTATGACAATCAATATGACAATGCAACATTGATAAAGGCAATAAGAATATGGAAATCCTATATGCTGTAAATGTCAGCATTCTGTGTGGTAGCCTTCCTAAGTTAACTACCCACAAGGATATACAATTTTGTTAAAAGTAGAATGATTTTCCATATATTCTGTGTTCTGAGAATTCTTCTGCAGAGAATTACCATTTAGGTGAGATGGCCCAGTGTAAAATTCACCTGTGAAACTTAAGCTTTTAATTCATGTACTGCATGTTCATACTGTGTTGCAAAATGCAGCACATTTGTCCTCTATAGAGAAAGACAATGGTTTCATAGGTTTGCCTCAATTTAAAAATCACCTAACCTCCAAAATAACAAGTACTACAAAAAGCAGTAAGTGTACTTATTAAAAATAAATTGAGACACTTCTAGGACAAGCCATAGAGTTTCATCCACAAATGACAAGCCACTTTAACAGTTTTTTAACAAGTATCACCACATACTTGCAAAAGTATTGTATGTCAAAATAAGACTGTGGATCTAGTTAACTTGATCAGTCTTAGTTGTGCCAAAAGTGTGTTCCAGGTTGGCTTCTTTTTTATAGGACAGCAGAGTTATCTCACAGACATTTATTCCTGTAGGTCTGTTTGGTACTTCTTATTTAAGTGTTACATACCTTTCCAAGAAAACGTTCATAATAAAATCAAATACCCTTAATTCTCTTTCAATCTTCAGTCTCATTATAAAAGCTTCCTCAAAGTATGTGCTTTTACCAGTGCAGAATTGCCATCCTTTATTTTCATACTTTACAAAATTTTCTTTGGAAAATTAATTAGTCAAAGCATCAAGGATAATTTAACCTTGGACTCACCAGCACTCTCTCTAACTCTCAGGTGCCTTGGCAGTAGGTAGCTGTCTGATTACACCTTCTGGGAACAATACCCTGAGTCTCTGTGAAGCAAACTCAGACTCGAGGCTTCCATGACCTGATATTTTGCCTTTGCTTCCTGCCTTGGGTTCTTTCTTTTTATTATGTCTTCAGGCAATTTGAATATTTTATCAGTCTAAACAACAACAACAACATCAAGCTATATGATTCTATTTCCTCAGTTGTCAACTCCTTAACACAGGGACCCAGGAGATTAAAACTGTACAGTCAAGGTAAGATAGAGACACCTTGACCAAAAACTATCAGTAGTGTATAAATGTTAACAGCTAACAACACAACTCACTGTACATTAAGTTTATTTTTATTCTGCTTTGAACTAGACTCATCCAGAGCAAGCTGTTAAATGTATCAACAAATCCTCTCTTTCTGACAAAAACCCCCAAACCTCTAAATTCTGACCAAAAAAAAAAAAAAAATCTCTAAAATACACGTCATTTTCTTTCCAATCCATACCTGTGTGCCGTACAATGGGGAAGTTACACAGCACAGAGCTGAGGAAGAAAGCAATAGCTGGTGGAATCGGTCATGATTTCACGCCGCTCAACTGGGTTTTCCCTGCCCCGGTGGCGGCGGCAGCGCTGGGGCAGTGCCGGGGCTGCCCGGGCCGGGCCCAGGCGGTGCCAGCGGCTGCAGCGGCCCCAGCGCAGGGCACGGCTGAGCCCCTCAGCCACGGGCGGGCGGCCGAGAGCCCCGGAAAAAGCCTGGCCAAGGGAGGGCAAAACGCTGCCCGGCAGCCAGGGCTGAGCGGGGGAACCGTGCGGGAAACAGCCCTGCGAGCCTGAGGGGACAGCGGGAGCGGGGACGGAGGCGGGAGAGACCCGGCACGGATGGCCCTGGGCCAGGGAGAGACCCCGGCGGGACAGGGGCTTCCCTGCGGCCACTGGGAATGTTCCAAGCTGGAGCAGGGAGAAGTGTGAGGAGGAAGGGAGGAGCTGCTATGGGCTGATTGCACTCTCATTCCCATTACTGTGTGCCCCCCAGTGAAGGGGAAGATTGTTGGGAATGAAGGACTGAAGAACCTGGAAACAAGGGGGAATGGAGGGAGGATGAATTTTTTTTTCCCTTTGTTTCATACTAAGCAACTATTTTTAACTGGCAAGAAGTGAAACTAATTTTCCGTAAGTGGGGTCCATTTTGTCAGTGTAATTACTCTCAGCGATCTCCCTGTCCTTATCTCAATCTTTGAGCATTTCCATCTTATTTCCCCATATGTCCTGTTGACAAGAAGAATTGAGAGAGAGGCTGGGTGGGTGTCTGGCAGACAATCAATGTCAACCCACCACACCCTCATAATACTTAAGAAGAAAACATTTCATCGTGCTCCCACAGTCCAGTAAACTTAGAGGACAACCTAAGAAGAGATTTGTTCTTTTGTAAATCTGTAAAGTGGTAATAGGGGTCCATAACACGACAAGCAGAGAAATAGCATTTTGTACATGAGAGAATTGGGATGAAAAACTAAGATAAAATTCAGGCTGTGACCTGGACCTGTTCCACTCACAGATCTCACGTTGTTGCTAACCATTAGGTAGCTGCAAGTCACTGTTCTGAAAAATAAATGTCTCTAAAAGAAAATTGTTTTGTCCTTTTTACAGAGCTGAAGAATAAACAGGAAGCAATCTCTATGATGAGATGAATTTGAGGTGAGAGCTTTTAGCTATTTCTTTTGTCTTTTACTGGAGATGAGGACAAGTGGATGGAGACACAAGTAAGAGACTGAAGTGGCTAAGTATCTTCTGTTTGCTTGGACAATTACAAAAGTAGAATAAGTATTTTACTAAAAATTCCCAATAACTGTTTGAATACATTCATTCCACGTGGCATCTGGATTTTGGTGAAAATATTCAGAGGATCATAGAATCATAGAATGGTTTGGGTTGAAAGGGACCTTAAAGATCATCTAATTCCCATCCCCGTGCTGTGGACAGAGACATCTTTCACTGGACCAAATTGCTCAGAGCCCCATCCAGCCTGGCCTTGAACACTTCCAGGGATGGGGCATCCATGACTGCTCTGGACAACCAGTTCCAGTGCTCTACTACCCTCATAGTAAAGAATTTTTTTCTAATATCTAACCTAAATCTACTCTCAGTTTGAAGCCGTTCCCCCTTGCCCTGTCACTACCTGCTCTTGTAAAAAGTCCTCCATCTTTCTTGGGAGGGAATGCCACAATTAGGTCACCCCAAAGCCTTCTCTTTTCCAGGCTGAGCAAAGCCAACTCTCTCAGCCTTTCCTCATACAAGAGAGGCTCTGTCTTGGTGGCCTCCCCTAGACTCGTTCCAACAGGTTGATGTCCTTCCTGCGCTGGGGACCCTGGAGCTGGATGCAGCACTGCAGGTGGGTTCTTACCAGAGTAGAGGGACAGAATCTCCTCCCTCGGCCTCCTGACCATGCTGCTTTGGATGTAGCCCAGGACACAGTTGGCTTTCTGGGGTGTGAGTGCACAGTTCTGGGTCATGTCCAGCCCCTCATCCACCAGCACCCCCAAGTCCTTCTTGGCAGGATTGCTCTCAACCTTTTCATCCCCCAGCGTGTGTTGATAGCAGGGTTTGCCCTGACCCAGGGGCAGCACCTTGCAGTTGGCCTTGTTGAACTTCATGAGGTCGATGGGTGCCCATTTCTTGAGCCTTTTCAGGTCCCTCTGGGTGGCATCCCATCCTTCAGGTGTGTCAGATGCACTACTCAGCTTGGGGTCTTCTGCAAATTTTCAGATGAGGATGCATATGTGCATCATAGAAAAAACATTAGAAAGTGATCAGTCAAAGATTCAAGAACTCTGTGAGCTTTTTCTTATGTCTTACAGAACCAACGTTCTCAGCAGTGTCTGGCAAAAAAGTTTTGAGGCTGCCTCCAATCAACAATATTTTAGTTGCCAATTACATTTTGTATTCAAACATTGCCATCACAGAGTGAGGGATACAAGAAGATAAAGCTATTTATCTTATCAAATCCATGAAAGGTTAATGTAAGTACTGACCATGGTCTGTAAACACTGATACAAGAAACAGACAAAAAAATTTTAGAGGGACCTCCCATCTGTTTAACCAGAATATAATAGCAGAAGTGAATCAGAAACAGCTAACATTTTTATAGTTAAATAAAAAATGGAATATTGTGACTTTGCCATCATTTTACATTTTTAAGTTAAGACTAAGTATATTTATAAACTTGCATGACCACAAATGACAGGATGTGATTAAAGAATTTCCAATTATATAATTTAGGCTAGACAGGCAGTTTGTTCTGGCCCTAACATTCATACAAGATTGCAATAAAACATGGCAAATTATTAAAGCTGACTAAAATATTCTGTTGGATAAAAATTCTCATTAAATTAACTAACTTTTAATGTATTTTCATGTATATTTAATATTTTTTAATTCATTTAGCTATATATATTTTAAGAAGTTAACAGAAAAATTTGAATGACATAGCTAAGAGATTTATTGGCATGAATACTTCCTAAAGAGTGAGCTCTTAGCTGTTATCTATTTCACTTGACATTTCATGATAATTTTTTCATTACCATGTGTTATGTATTTTTAATGGTGACTATTAATTTTCACATATTTATTTTTACAGTTTGGGACCATTTCTATTGTCTTAATGGGTAACACCTTCTGCTAAATGAATTAATTTTGTGAGACATTTGGCCCCAGTTTAGTGTGGCAATAATGGACTTTGCTTGCTCTTCATTTTACCTTTTGTATACATCAGATTCTGCTTAGAGATCTAAAATTTGTTTCCACTATTCATGCCTGGACACCATAAAATATTAAAGGCTTCTCTTGATATATAGACAGTCACTACTGTCTACACTTAGCCTTTTTTTCAGCAAAGTGCTGGTTTGTGTTACATAAAATTTTGAAGTAGTGTAAAGAATCCCATCATATGCATCAGCTCCACCTATGCAGTCACAATATAATTTTATTCTTGGAAGAATCTCTGCTGCCTCTATTTGCCATCCATGAAGAATTAGTCTCAATCTGTTCTAAGGCTGGATCATTTTATCTGTTTGTTTGAGGCTGACATGTTTTGCTGAAGAGGTAGACAGTACCAGCATCATTTACTCTAGATATTTCTTCATTCAACTCCCTTACAAATTTATAGGCTATTTTGAAAGCATAAACTTAATTTAATAAATATTCTTTAATTTAATGCTAATTGTTTGAAGCTGATATGACGGTTCAAAAATTGTTTCCACAAGATATGTCTATCAGAATTTACCTCAAATGATTTCAAGTCCAAATCACTGACAATTAGAACATATGTTCTTGCTTTTTTCCTTCCCTATAAATATGTTGTGACTCAATTGGAAATTCTAATCAGAATGTAACTATTCTAGCCTGACAAGAACTAATTGAAGACAATTTTCATTGGTCTATTTACTATAAATACTTGCACATATAAAATCTTCATCAGACAGTATCCAACGAAACAACAGTATGTTAAAAGGTAATTCTAATAAAATTATATGCCTAAGAAACAGTACTCCAATATCTGCTACACAAGAAGTTGCAGCACTATCAGGCAGAAAGCTTGAGGCTCAGAGTTGAGAGCATTGTGAATTTAATGTTCACTATGCAAATTTTGCTGCCTAAAGCCCTTGTTTCCCCCATGAGGAACTATTGAACTTAATCTTAGCTTCCTATGCATTGTTAACTGCAATACTTCTTTCGGGTCAAGGTCGGGGAATGCCAGTAGGACATGGAATGGGAAATTTTTCATTGCATGTCTGTCTTGGGGTGACTTTATGATGTGTATCCCATATCGCTGCCTATGCCCAGAAATTAATTTTTGTGCCTTTCTATGCCTCTAAACTGAGCCTGAGAGGGGGAAGGAAAAACTGAGCAAAACTTTTTCAGAGCAGTTTGCAGCTTGTTCAAGGTTACGCAGAGATAGCGACTTCTTTTTCCAGCTGTGGCAGGGGAGGGAGGAAGCATCCGGCTTGCTGCTCCCGGGTCAGTTTCTGGCCAGTTGTTCAGTTTCTTTTTCTCCGGAGAGAGACTGAGAGTTGAACTTTTTTTCCTTCCCTGGAATTTCGGATTTCCTCCCTTTTCTACTGGGCTGCTTCAATATCAGAACACATCGGGAGGACTTTCCACCAAGTGCAGAGGGCCTGGCCCTGGGCCAAGCCCCAGCTCTGAGGAGACCAAAGGGAGGACTCTAACACTTTCCCAGGTTTTTTCTCCACAGCAAGAGATTTTATTATTTAGCATTATTTTCCTTTTCCCATGTGTTTGTTAAATACATAGTTTTTATCTCTTTCACTTTCCTTTGAGGAAAATTAATTTTTCTCCGAACCTGGTGGGGGAGGGGTGGTTGTGCCTTCTCTCAGAGGATATATTCCTAAATTTGGCCAAACTGGTACAATGTCTTGTGTTTGCTTCCCAAGCTGCCAGCTTTTCATAGTTTTTCTGCTAGTCAAGAAGGTCTACAATCCAAAAAGTCACCCTGGAATGGTCTATCAAGAGAACACTAAAACATGGCTTGTACAGATCAGTTCATCACCAGTTTAATGAGTTAAAAGTAATATTGTATATTCTATGGTATTACCATCTCAGCAGTTCCATGGCATACCATGTAAGTATGTCAGTACACATGTGATTACAGGACAAAAGCGTGTTAAAAGATAAATATTTTAGTGAAGCCAAGCCCCCCCCCCCCCCCCACTGTGCTAACAATTTTTCTAGACAAATTCACCAAAGTGGAAAGAAAGGAAGAGGTGAAAGTTCTGTCTGTGAACTAGTGGGTAACAGTTCACCAGCTGCCCAAATTATTCTCAAGTACTTCAGCACATCTCTAGATAAAAATTTACATGGTTCAGAGGATTTGATGTAGACAGGAACATTTGTCAAATGATAACCAAACTTTTTCAACTTACATTAGTGAAGTTACGAAGCTGAACTATGGCAGCCTTTTGCACTAATCTATTAGTTAAAGAAAAAAGCCACAAGGCATGACATGCCTTCAAATCTATCTATATCTGTAAGCAGATGTGTATATTCAGGAATGCATTATAAGCATCATTAGTACTGATACAGAAAGATACTGCAGTCATCTTTCATAACCATAGGTTTCACACATGCAGTCTGCCTGAACAACCTTCCTCAGTTCAGAGTGTTCATCTGTCTTGAAGAAACGGTTCAGCATTTTCATTCATCATTTGAATGAGATGAGGTAAAACCTCTCCTTTTTTTTTTCAGGCTTGAACTAGTGTATTTTCATGGACTGTGCTTTCTGAGTCCATTAATAGTAATGATGTTATATGGTTCACTGTAGTCCATTCCATGGGCTGCTGCTCATATCAGAGCAAGTAATAAAGAGGCAAAGCCCTCCTGGATGGAAATGCATGGCCTCACTGGAGGGGGGTGAGTGGAGAGCAGCTAAAAGCACCAACTAATAGAATCCACTATTTTGCCTCAAAAAAGAAACAAGTGAGCAAGCACAAAAAGGAAAGGGACCCTTCAGAAGCAGAATTTAACTCCAGTATTTTCTTGTCCATTTTTAATGGAATTTCGTGCTTCGACACATTCACAGGAGTAAACAGTGAGTTTTCTGGTATGGTTTATACCTGATTTTATTTTGAACTGCCTGTTTATTTCAGTCTTCTAGATATGTGAATAAAAGTGAAAGCTCACAACCCTCCCTATGCCCCAGGAAACTATCAGTTGTGCAAATTACCACCACATCGTGAACTGTGCTGCATCCTTCATCTCCCCAGTCTGAAAGGATTTTATGGCATCCAGAATCATGATAATCGTTATGCCTTGAAGTTGCCTTCAAACGTTGTATTTGTGTGAAAAGAAGAAATTAATCAGTTTATTCAGAATTTTCTCATCTTCCTTCCTCTCCTCCAAGAGCTGGGCAGCTGACATCCATATGTAGTTTCTCCCCCTTTTTTTCTTTTCAGAGATCAGTTGTCCAAATAAGTTGTACACTTTGGGACTGGTAAATAGCTATCTTTCAGAGGTTTCTAAATGTGCTTTACAACCTTTTGTGGGAATGAGGCCTACAGCCATGATATATGTCATGAGGTACATGGTAAAGGGATTTTCATGAGATATGTGGTGATGGGATTTCTGTGGGTATGGTGGTATTTCTGTGGACATGATGGCCTGCTGAGATGGTGACAGGTTGTCAGGCAGAGGCCAGACAGCCCGTTTTACTGCAGTCAGCCAGGTGGAAAAGGGAGACATTAATGTGTCCCAGTTCCGTTCCGTTCCTTTCTTGTGCAAGACCCACGAGATTTTTTTGTAAATCTTGATATCCTTCATTTACACATAAATTGCCTCCCCCCTCCATTTATGATGGCACTAACGGAATATTTGACTACAATCTCACCTCCACTTATCCCAGAAGTATAAATTGAAATTTGAAATCCTCAGTGGTAAAGGATGAGAATATGATGACCTTGCATGCAAGTTGACAGGGCTTGGTCCTCTTTCCTCCCCAATGTGGGGACACCTCTGTGATAACATTTGCACATCCAACTGCAATGGAGTATACCCAGGAACTCTTGTTCACAGTGCTATACACTTACATTTTGCCTGTGCAGTAAATTTATCACCAGCAATCTGAAAGAATCTATAACCTTTTGCTCCAATAAGATGCACTATTGGTGAATCCGTGCTCCTGAAAGTTCCTTTTGAATTTGTCCAGACTTCTAGTGTTTAATTGCTTAAAACTCACTATTTGTGACTCTCTCATCGTGAATGAGACCAGACTTAGAGTGTAGTCCACAATATTTATGCATCTGGGGTCTTACTGAACACAACAAGACTTATACTTCTGAACTGGTTTTAATCAGAAATTAGGTCCAATGGCACCCAGCCCCTCTGATTCCTTAGGACCAGCTGGAGAAAGTGGGTTCATTTTCCCCAAATCTCTGTACTCTTAACACATTGGTCCAAGCTGAGAGTCACGGCACAGAAAGTATTACTCAAAGGAGATAAAACTGATACTCTCAATTAAGGACTGCTATGACCAAGAATGAGTGAGAACACTTAAGATTGTAAACTACAGCAAGCTGCACCACCACTCCAGCATACTCCCCTGAATTATCTTCTTGAGTGCCTGCACAGTCCAAACACAATATCACAGTGTTGCAGCAGAAAAACTATCTTTCTCTACAATGAACTTAACTACAGAATAACAGGATAAGTGAGAGCAAGAAAGATCCCAAAAAGCCAGGTAAAAGTAACCATCACACTTCTTTGCTAATCCATGTAAGGTGTGAAAGCAGTAAATTCAAATAATATTGTCAGGCAATCAAAACATGCTAAAAAACAAAAGAAAACCAAACCAAACCCAAAACCAACACCAACCAAAAAACTCCAACAAAATAAAACAAAGAACCCCCCAACAAAAGAAACCAACCAACCACCTCCCCCCACCAAAAAAAAAAAAAACAATTCTCACCCCAAAAATAATCAAAACCGCCACCAAACCCTATAGGCATTCTCTACAAAGTTCCACAAAGCAACCAAAATTTAAAAAATCTTACAACATCAATTTCCTGCTGCACACAAGGAAGGAAACAATGGAAATATTCTGGGTATGCACTCCAGATGTTGACACTGGATCTTCTTCAGAAGAGCCTAAGCAAGGGAACAGAGTTTCCCTCAAAACCCTCAGGAAAACTCATAGAAAATAAAATGTAATGGTCATTCAGCACTATACAAAAGAACAGCAACTAATAGACAGGAGTGTAAAGGACCCATTTTCACATTATCAACAGAAGTATGAAGGGGTCAAAAAAATCACTATCACCTTATTAAATAATTTTAAAAAATGATTTTCACTTTCATCTGCTTACTCTTTTTCGCACCATGGACATATCTTCCCTTTGTTCATGGAACACAGACATTTTTCAGGTAGATCAGACACAAATGACCATAGATCAGCAGTGATGCCTGCAGATACCTAGATGGCATTAATTAGAACCTTTGTTTGGCATAAGAAAGCTGCGGCTGCTGTCTTGGAGACCAAATGAATTCATTCAGACTGTTTTTTTGAGAGGGATGGCATCATGAATAACCTGTACATACATGTCTTTTAAATGCAAAATGGTCCTTAAGTTTGAATATTAAATTTCTCTGAAGCTGAAAGAAAAAGTGACATCACTTTTGTTTTAAGAATGTAATCTTAATTTCATATCTACGGAATCATAATAACCAAATTGTTCAATATTCACAAATCTTAATTGGTGGGGTTTTCAGAGCATAGACACTACACAACTTGCAAATGTGCACTTTTTAAAAGAAGCTGAACAGAGAATATGAAAGCATGTTTTTCTTAAAAAGTATGTTAATTTAACAGATGGTTTAAAATACTAAAGTGTTTGTGCCCAGAGGATGATGAAGAAAGCATCACTGAAAACATTAAGCAACAAGTAAAACTGTAATATTGCTGCGTAGCAGGATATGTTTAACTTCCTTTTGCAAGGCTGAGCAGACACTGAGAAGAATTTCATGGTGACAAAACTGTAGAATGACTTCCAGGCTGTGATCCAATCACGGTGGAAACTTGCTCTGGCAGGTCTATTTACTCTGAATCCCAAGCTCCATTGTCTGACACAGCAGCACTATCAGAGAGTTGATCAGAAAGATGCATAATGTAGAAAGGCCAGAATTAATAAGGATTTGCTTCTGATACTTTAACACTGAATCATCACACTTCATGCTGAAGTTCTTTTAACTAAAAATATCTTCCTGATTGTAGGCCACCTCTTATTTTACCACCAGTCACTGAGATTGAGAGAGCACTCTTTGTCAAATGTATCATTTATTTATTAGCTTTCCAAGTGGGGGACAACACTGAAGCAATTTCTTTCCTGTGGATTTCAGCAGAATGCAAACAACGCTATGAGAAAATGCCTGTTTTGTTAAAATTAGGGTTGAGAAGTCTCTTCAAAGATCTTATTCTTAAAAATCCACCTGCTTAGTAAGACCTGTTGTACTGGATCAGAACAAAGACCTACTTAGCTCAGCATTCTATCTATAAGAGTGAACAAAAGTAAGCACTCAGGAAAAAGTATATAAAAAAATAATAACCAATAGGAATACCTTCCAGTTATAGCCTCCACGGTTCTAACTGTCTGATGCAGGAAATTCCTGAATTATAGCTGGAACTCTGTACATGGATTCTATATCCATAGAATCATGGCCTTAGCAGCAGCTAGGATACTTGTTTCACCACCTTTCACTTTCAAAAATTTTAGCACTCCTTTCTTCATTTCATCCGTTCATTTCTAAGTGACGAGGAATTATGGAGTATGCTTGGAAGAATTACTAAGGTTCTTCACTCATTAGGGTCTCCCATCATGGACCTGGATGGTTTCCTGACTGTGAACAAAGTCCTGGATAGTCTGCTCTAGAGCTCTTCAGTCTTCAAGGATCTCATGAGTTTTCCAAACCTGTCTGCTTTCACTTGGATACTATAATTCAGAGGAAATAATATCCTAGTTCTGTAGCATATATAGTGAGGGTCAAATCTTTTAGGGACTTAAGACTTTCAGAATGTTCTAAAAAAACAGGAAATCTGCTTTCTTTAGGCAGCCTTGCATGTGTCAACCTTAATAGCTTCTTCACCAATTAACAGTAATTTCATCCTCATTGTTTTTAATCAGTTCTTCCTCTAAAATCACAAATTGATTCAACAGCTCTGTATCCACATCAGTAATGAAGCACACAGTAAGTAATGAAGCATTCAGTAATGAAAGTTCACAAAATATTTCATTTGATGCCTTTTTTGGTTTTTTGGTGGGTTTTTTGCAAGTATTCCTTGCATTCTTAGTTCTTAAGTATTATATAATTTTGATTCTGTAGAAGCAATAGTCTCAATTTTTTTAGTAAGCAGTTCAGCATTGGGGAAGGACCTATAGTATCTGAGTACACTGTTCAAGATAATAAAATATTTTTATTCTTATGTTTACATTAAATGCAAAGACAAACATAACTTTTCAACTCTCACATTATTTTTTTCAGATCCCACTTTTATAAGTTTTTGAAATAAACTGTAAGACTGAGAAGGTCTTTGTGATAATTTAGAATAACCTACTGAATGGAGGGAGTTTCTGTATGAAAAAGCATCACTTACTTTTTTGATTTATTGCCTTTTGTTAAAATAAAATCTCAAATGAGAAATATTTTATGATACTGCTAAAGATCTTCAGAATTTTTTTTGGATCTGATAGTTAAAAAGTATAATTCATTTGTAAGTAAAGTTGACTTCCTCATACTTTCATACGAGGTGAAGGAATTATTTGTTTACATTAAGTGAAAGTAGAACACTGTAACTTTCAATATGGTTGTGTTTCTAATGACAGAACAGAGCTGAAAGGGATGACAGAGTTTGCTGTGTTGTGTGGTTCTTGCTACATCAAATGGTGTTGTAGAATATAGTTTCATGAACTTTGGAGAAGAATGCAAAGCTTCATGAAAGCACAAAGTAGGAAAGAAAATTGAAGAAAATAGTTCCATAAGAGCAAGATGTTAAAGGCAGAGAGAGTGGGAAAAGTGGAATGTGACTGTGATGATTTTTTCTCCTTGATGACCACTGTTTTCAGTAATTATAACTAGATGGCTCTAGTGATAATTACCTCTAGAGATTATATATTCCAACACCCCCTTTTCCATGCCTGATGTTACTAGAGACCTCAAAATTAAAAACAGTCATTTCAAAAATCTGTATAATTTATGACATGTAAAGTTACTGTTAAGCCTTTGAGGAGGTTTTTTTATGCTGTTTCCAGGTATCTTGTGCCCTTCCAGATGACCAACTTCACCAAAACACAAGCTTCTGAAAACTTATATAGAATTAAGGTACAGGTTGATACAACCTGTAACCTGTCCCTTCCAGAGGCAGAAACTGGACTCTAAATTACCTGCATACAGTCTGCTAGTTTTCATTAGGTTTTATATCTATAGCCCCATTTTTGTTTTGGTAAAAGGGAAGAAAATATATTGGCGTAGGGCAAAGGTGAAGTTCTTACTGCAGAGAAAACAGAGATCAAAAGGGCAGAAGGAGCAGGAAGAGTTCTTATGTAAATTCCTGAAAATCGGTGTTCACAATCAACTTTGACCATTCCTATTTACAGCTGAGAACTTATCATGCATTTGGTCATCAGGGGTGCAATTCAGATGCCTGCACCATTAGCACTTTCAGGGGGCCCCAGAGTATAGCTCTGTCTCCACTTGCTCTTCCACACAGTTTCCTTTAAGTCCTAAGTCTCAGCTACTTGATCTAAGCAGAAGTCCTAGGACATCCTATACAGCAGGAGATGCAAATAGCACAACATGGGAAAATACCTGACCTGGAACAGAAACTGAAAAAAATTATGCTCTCTGTAAGAATAACCTGCTATTATTCTGGAAGTAATGTTAAGGTTTTTAATATAATTCTCTATGTGTCTCTAGTAAAGGGTTAGGAATGGTATTCTATTGTCTTACACAGACACAACTGACAGTCTGCAGTAAATCTGTGAATGCTTTATGTGTCTTAGCAATGATAGGACACATGCTTACTGCACATTTCATTTACAGATTTCCATTTTTGGCTTTGCAGCAAAACCAAGACTCTTCCAGAAACTGATAGTCCTGGCCTCACTTTGCAGTGCAGACAGGTACCTAGTTTATCAATGTTGGGATTATTTTTCTTTTTACTGCGGGACCTTTATACAAAAGGCAGAACAAACCACAAATAAATGAAATCAGAGTATATTTTCCAGCAGTAAATCAGAAAATCAACTCTTGGGAACAGATACTTTTCTGTACCTTTCACTGAGTCTCTAACTATCTGACAAAGGAAAACTATTCTTTGTTCATGGAGTTGACACTACAGTAAATCGTAAGTTTGTCTTCTCATAAGGTTTAAGATAACTTTGTGTACTAAGAAAAAAGGAGGTGAAGTAGAAACTGTCCTTTAAGAGTGATGGAGAAAACATGATTTTTGAGGTATTCATTAAGCACCAGATAAAAATAACTTGTCCTCAAGAAAATCCTAGACATGGTTAGAAGGTTTGGAAACTAAAGTGTTTGTTCACTGGAGAAGTTCTGATGGACTGATTTCCACAGACATGATTTGAAACAAGTCAGGTTTGTTGGCTTTTTTGTCTGTCATCAGATATATGAATATTCAATACTTCCTTTACTGCTAGCAGAAGTCCCATGATGAATGAAGGTTTGTTATAGGTTCTACAAGTTTTTCTCCCCTCTTCATAAAGCCTTCATTTATTTTCCCCTTGACATTTGGTAGATTTTTGTGTTTGTGTATTTCTCTGTGTGTGTGTTTTACCCTGACTCTACAATATGTGCAGGTTTCTGGTAAATAAACCAAATTAAAACCAAAAACAGTTTTTGTAAAACAAAAAAAAGAGCAAAACACATTGTGTTTAAGGATTAAGAAAGTGATTAGAAAACATAATTTTCAAAAACTTTTTTTGAGAAAAACATTTTTGTAAGCTAGAAATAAATCCATGTTTACCATACACAGGTGCTCAATGAGGATAAATATTTTAAATAACATTTTTTAAAAAGTTCGATCTCACATTCAGTTTAATAAAAAAAAAAAAAAAAGCAGATGGCAGCACAGTATGTGCCTTTTGGATATTATGATAAGATCTCCATTGCTGAAATGTAAAAATTACCTTGTGGCTACTTCATCAGTATAGTAAATTATGCTGTTTGAAATGCAGAAACAAACATTTAGAATTATGAGTTCACTCAGCGTGCAGGAAAGTTTTCAAAGTAAATTACAGTTCAAGTTCTGAAAAGACTTTTTTACTTGAATAATCTTTATGATACTATAGTTAGATCCCCTTAAAGTAGCTATTAGTTAGGCTTCCTGCCTTCTTTTAATATGCCAATAATAAATTTTATAGCTACAATAAACTACACAATACATGAAAATTGCTGTTATGAGATCTTCTACCACTCAGAAGTTAATTAAGAAATGTTATACCACTAAATGCAGTATGACATAGTATGTTCTACATCACATAAATAGTTTAAATTATATCTCTGGAATGCACAGAAACAAATATATTTTGGAGTTTGTTTGAATTTTAATATTAATTCTTCAAGTGACATACACCAAGGGTACATTTTTTCACCTGCATCCAAATGACTAGAGAAAAGAAGTTACAGCATCGACCAAGAAAGGCAGTGACAGATAAGAGTTCTTGAAGTAACAGCTGGGGTTATTTATCAACATTATATTTATCAAAGCATCCTCCCTACTTGGCTCCAGACATTTTAAGAGCCGCTTCCTCAGAGGGATAAGCCTCTAAGCACAAGGCTTCTACTACGTATCTGCAGTCCAATTTTAAAGAGGGTTTAGGGAAAAGAGGGCTGACTGCTGTGTGAAGAAACATGGGTTGCAACTACCTGGTGTTTTACAGGCAGTCACGACTGGATTTGTCTGCTCTCCAGGCTGTCTGAATGTATGCCAGCAGCAGACCAGAAGATGCTGAGGTACAATTAAGTGGCACTGAGTTTGAGCTAATAAGCCTTGCTGGGAGACAGGGCTTTCAGGCTCGTGTGGCACTCTGGCTCCGTGCCGTGCTAACGCAGCTACATGGCTTCCAGTTCAGACCTGGCTTGCATCCAGCTGGTTCAGAGTGGTTCAGGCAAGGACAGCTGGTATTTGCTCTGAGCACGGACAAGATTTACTAGTGACTGCTGCTGTCTGCAGAAAATTCACACAGCGGAGACTGTGCTGGGAGCAGCACCTTCTACTTCTGTTAGCTGGAAATCCAAGAGATAATGAAGGGGCTCTCAAGGCAAGTTGAAGATATAAGCAAAGAGAGATTTTTATCCAAGACACAATTTTTAAATGCATTTCTTCTGTCAATCTTCAATGACTAAATCAATTATGCTGTCCTTCTGTGACACTGCAAATGTAGCTGCCCCATAATCCATAGAAAACAGCACAAGTATTCTTCAGCCTGACACAGACAGCGCACAGAAATAAGGTCACATCTTTCTGCGATGACATTCAGACATAACCAAAAATCCCCAAATCTGACTGTACCGTCATGCTGTAAGTACACAAAACATTCAGATTATATCTCAAAGCCTAGTCTGTGGGCTGCTGGAAGCCTGGAATTTAAAACAGTGAAGTGCATGAACCCTGTCTACCAATTTAAGCAGTCTGAGAGAAATGAAAGAAAGTCTAATGCAGAATAAATTTATAACCTTAACAGTACACATCTAAGGAGGTTATCTCAGAAACAATGTGTAGGTAATCACAGATAATCACAGAATATTCTGAGATGGAAAGGACCCATAAGGATTATCAATTATGAATGGCCTATATCGAACCCACAACCTTGGTGCTGTTAGCACAATGCTCTGAAGTGAGCTAAATGGTTTGTGTTCCTCTTTCTCCAGCAGGTTAGGAGGCAGATAGAATAAGGTTCTTCACTGAAAGGATGCCTGAATACAAGAAACAAGCTCCCCAGGGGAAGCAGTGGTGGCACAAGGCTTGTCAGCGTTCAAGAAGCATTTGGACACATGGTTTAACTGTTGGGTTGCCCTGTGTGAAATTAGGAGTTGGACTCAACGATCATCATAGGTCCTTTCCAGCTCAGGGTAGCCAATTTAGTAGTCATTTGAATGCAAAATAAAGTTATTAAATTTTATTTAGGAGGTGAAAACATTTTTTAAAAGATGCTTCTGTAAAATAAAAATGCTATTACATATCAAGATGTAAAGTGTAAATAAATCAGCTCTTTATGTAGATCGAATATCAAAAGCAGCCTATACTGAATGCAGTGTGCTTAAACCAAAATACAGAAGAGACAACTACTTGTTCAGGGCATACATCTATTTACCAAGTGCAATCAGCTTGTAACCCTCAAAGATAAATTGCTGCAGTTTAGGACCAGTTCTAACCAAAGGAGACATTGTGCAAGAGGGAGAAAAGAGCATGTGGGAAAGTGTAGAACAAAGCTGCCTCTGAACTAGTTGCTGCTGGTGTAAGGTAGGTAAGAGTAAGGATTTCTTCCTCACAGGATGAAAAAAGATTATGTGGGGAGCTGGTACTTCTCTGAATCTGACTTCTGAGAGATAATTTTTGAAAATTCTTCCTCAGCCAAGGAAATGAGCCATGCAGCAAGACCTTCATACTGGAGAACCCACAAAATTTTCTTTTTCTGCCACACATCACTGAACACCAGGTACAGGTAGAACTCTGAAACAGAGGATTTTCTCCCTTTGAATAACAAATCTCAGGTCTTCACTAGAGGCTGAGGTTGGTTATGCATCTGGATCTCTAAACAAAGTCATCCTTGTCCCAACTACTAAGAATTGCATAGCTTCCTCATATATTTATTCTTGAATCCCATGAAATGATGAGACCTCATACTCCAAGGCAAGCCAATGAAGAAAATAAGGTTCCTGCACCAATCAGGCTTAAATACTAAATCCAATATTTTTACTACTTTAATTCTGAATAACAGTCATGTGAAAGAAAAAAAAATTGAAAAAGAAAATGAAAAAGAGACAGAAATAAAAAGAAAGATAAGGAATAGGGTAATATAGTAGCAGTGAAGATGCATTTCTGAATGAAGTAATTTATTTGAAAAAATAACTGTCTTTTCAGTTCTTAAAGTACATAATTATTTGACGCAAATCCGAACTCAAGTTCCTTTAAAGGTTGAGATGATTTTAAAAGCTTAAGGGTCATGATTTTGGGGGCTAAGGTTTTAGAAATGCTTCTCAAACTTCCAGGGATCATGAAGCAAGATGTGAAAGCTCAAGCTGGTAGAAATGTCAAAACATAAAGTCCAGCAGCCACAACTTCATCTTCTCAGCTCTAACTTTCAAGGTGACTAAGAGAAGTCTTTACTTTTAACAAACTTGTGTGAATGTTAAAAAGAAATAAAATTTTAACAAAAATCTCTAATGAAACTAAAATTAAACTCAACACTGAAGCAAGTCAAAATGAAAACCATATTTTTAAAATTTGTAAGGGCAGCGTATTAGATCATATGATTACAGTGCTTTAATATAAAGCATAAACACTAATAGTCTCTGACTTTTTGTTTAAGGGGTGTCGCGGGTTCGGTTTGTAACCGGGCAGAAACACCAATTTAGTGTAGTGGTTTGGCCCAAAATACTCATTACTGTTTATCTGCTGTGAGATAAGAATTAGGAGAAATGCAAAGCAGGCACCAAACTTGAAAGAATATAAAGAAGTTTATTAACAGACCTA
>NW_024582056.1:4077772-4316468 GCF_017639235.1 Corvus kubaryi | reverse complement strand
GAGCTTGGAGGGGGAGTTTGCCTATTCTTAAATGTGGATCACAGAGGCAGTCACAACTTTAAGTGGCTTAGAGAATTGTCCATATTCAAACTGGCCAGCTGATAGGTTCTATCAGTTCCCAGAGGAAGCTGTAAGCACCCCTTAGCAAGGACGTCCCTTCCGGGACTATGCTTGCTAACCTATGACAAGGGGTTTTACAAAGCACAGACCTTGACCAAGTTTAAACTCCGTTTAAAATTTTCTCTTTCTGGTTTTCACTTTTTTCTTCACCTGTACTTAGCTTATCTTTAAAATATAGTTAGAACAGCTTCTCCTTTGAGATATTCTTCCATCCTCCCGACACCAAAAGAAAGCTTTATATTGTAGAGGAATACATCTTGCCCAGGTAGCTTGGCTGCAAGCTGCTGACTGAGATGCAGACTAAAATGCAGGTTGAGGTCCAGGTGGGAGCCCCAGTCAAGGGGCTGTGAACTGCCAACCTTTGGGATAACAAAGGGCATGAAGATGGGTGACATCTGCCAGGTGAATGGACGCTGAAACATAGCAGAATCTGGGAATTGCCAACCTTTTGGATAACAAAGGAGATGAAGACGTGACCAATGAGGTGGATGGACACAAAGAGGGGCAGGACCCAAAGACTCTGGAGGAAGATCAAGACTTACAGGGCTTGTGAGAGGAGGATAAAAGCCCAGGGCTTCCTTTGTTGGGTGTGCTCCTCAGAGGCACCAGCTCGAGCTGTTCCTGTGTTACTGCACCATGAATAAATGGAACCAGACATCTGAGACTCTGCCATGGGAAACCTGGGGTCAAACCAGTTGGCAAACCTGGTCTGTCTGTGTGACAATGGGGTGTGCAGGGAGTCAAGCAGGGCACCTGCTAGGTCTCTGGAGCTGCCTCTTGTAGAGGGGTTTTGGTCCCAGCAGTGGAAGTCTCTGGCCTTGGGAGTGACTGCCAGAGTCTCATGAATGGTCAGACTGGGAAGACTCCCTAACAATATCCTTGAAACTTAAGCAGCATTTGCTTTCTCTCCAGCATAAGTCTTATGTATTATTTAATTCTGGCTCTAATTGGCAGCTCTTGGAAGTCCACCCATTCTGTAATAATCGTGCAACAAAAAATTATTATAATATTAAATAACTTTATAAAATACAAGCATCTCAGTATTACTTGGATTAAAGAAAGGATTATATTGACCATTATTATTTCAGTATGTGTAGGTAAAATTAAATAACCTTCATCTATCCTGTGAGCACACTAGATCTGACAGCAAAGTCTTTGAAGCTGACGTTCTCTTTGACATTATTCTGACTCCAGCGGAATAAAAATACTACTTAGCACTTACCTAGCACTTTTTATCTTCAAAGCACTTTGCAAACATTATAATTAATGCTGACAACAACCTGGTGAGGCTTGTAAGAGTTATCCTCCCTAGGTGGTAACATGGGAGAAACACAGCGAAGTTGCTTATCTAAAAACAGGTGAGGAATAAGTTTGGAGTTTTCAGTACCTTGTTCTGTACTTTGATCACATCTTTATACAGCATTTTGAATAGCATTTATTGCTATTATTGCCCCATTACAACACATTTTAATATTAACTCATGAAAGGTAAAAGAAACAAATGGAAATCATCATGCTGAATATGATAACCCCCCCCCCACATTAGTACTGTGGGTGTATTTTGAAATGTGAACTCATTACATATGGTATACGCACAGAAATACAAACAAGACCAAGAGACCTGAGATCACTGTGAACTAGTCAAATTTCAATGCATCAGAAATTACTACAATTTCCATTTCTTTTGTAGGCAAGATTTTCTACTCTTTGAAACACTGCTATCATTTCCCTATTGTGCAAATCTGACATTTTGTTTCCTGACTACACAAGTAATCTTTGCAAAATCCACTAGCACAAAAGGCACAGGGAAGGCAGCTGAAAATCCTTTTCACATTAGTTTAATCCCTGAGTGACATAGAGGTGACATGTCTCGTGCAATCGCTACTCTTGAAGGCAAACAGTTGGGAATCTTCTGCAGTAGGAACTCATTTTAGGTATTATACAGCAGCAGCCCTTGTTCTTCCCCTCCCTGCATCTCAGGACCAAGGCCAGGGAAGGAACTGTAATTTCCCCCTTCCCCAGAGGGAGTTGCTGTAAGCATTCCTGAGCACACCCGCATCCGCACAGGACAGAACAGATTGCAGCATGACAGCCTACAAACCAAATATTAACATATCTTAAAGATGGTGTCAGAGACTGAAATATCATAATTTATGACTTAAACATTTTCTTGAAGGACTTTTAAAACTGTATTACAAAAGCTGCAGAGAAGACTACTGCACCCTGAATGGGGCCCTGACTGAGGCCTGACACTGCTCACTGATGAAGATAAGATAAAGTAACAGCTCAGGGCTGGGGACATTCACAAAGCACAGGCTTAACACCTCCAAAGGTGGAGACCACAGCCCCAGGGCTATCAGCTGCCAGGCTCCCACAGACCCCCTGCACCAAAGGGTGGAGGGAGGAGAGGCTCTGGGTATCTGGGAAAAGCCTCTGGTCAGAGGTGCCGTGACTGCCCATCCTCCACTGTGCAGAGGAGCCCAGCTGAGGGGTCCTCACCAGGGGGGAGGAAGCTTATCCACAGCAGAAGGGGGTGACATGGCCCATCACAGGGGCCCCCCTCAAAGGGGTCCCCAGACCCTGCACCAGAACACCAGAGATGATGCAACAGACCCTCAGTGTTGCAAGGGACAGTGTCAAGCTGGCCCTTGCAAGGGAGACACGTGGGCATTCCCACCTGGCCCGAAGTGTCTATTAATCCATGGAATTCTGCACTCTTTGGACAGAGTGTGGTGTGGTGGCGCGTGGTGGCATGGCATAACGTGTGGTGGCGTGGCCCTCACCACCAGCAGACCGGATGGAGGGGAGCAATGAGACGTCATTGGGACCCTCGGATGGGTGATCTGCTTCCACCTAACCCCTGTCACCTCTCCCTGTTCCCCCGCCCCCCACGCACACTTCTTTTTTCCATTTCTTTCTTTCTTTCCTCTTCCCTTCTCTTTGCCTCTTTTACTATTAAATAAAATACATCCATTTTTTGGCATCAACATCTAACCTCATTTTAATCTCATTTCTGGGAATATTTTGAACCTTCTAAGTTCTTTCTGGTTTATGCACAGACATTTAGCTTGCTTTGCTTTTCTGAGTTTAAACCGGATTGTAATAGATGGCCCATAGCTGGGAAAGCACTAGACTAATACTGTGCCTATTCTGGGGGAATAGAGATTTCTCATCATTATTTTCCTCCCTTTGATGCCCATATAACTATACATATCAAAAAAATTACATAAAACTTCAGCAATGCAGTGGAAATGCATGAACAGTGGTTGCTGCTGAGAATAAATTTGAATGTAAATGACAATACAGTCATCTTTCAGCTGTTTGTAGGAAATATATCATTGTAGAAAACTTCTGTTGATTGTGGTTTAGGATCCTACAATTAAAAGAATGGTTTAGGTTGGAAGGAATCTTTGAAGATCAGCTTCTCCAAAGCCCCTGACATGGGCAGGGACATGATTCACTAGATCAGATTGCTCCAAGCCCTGTTCAACCTGGCTTTGAATGCTTCCAGTGATGGGATATCCACAATTTCTTTGGACAGCCTCTCTCAGTGTTTCACTATATTTACCATAAAAAATATCTTCCTTGCTTCCAATCTAAATCTACCTTCTTTTCAGTTAAAAACTGTTGCCTCTTCTCCTGACACAGAAGGTGTTGATAAAGAGTGCCTGTTTTTCTTATAACTCCTTCTACGTATTGAAAGATCTCCATGGAGCCTTCTCTTATTCAGGCTGTACAAGCCAAACTCTCTCAATCTGTCTTCATAGGAGAGGGGTTCCAGCCAACTGATGACTATTAGGACCTTCTCTGGAACCATTCTTACAGGCCAATGTCTTTCTTCTACTGTGTACCCTATTATTCTTAGCACCCCTTGCCAAATTCGGCTCAACCATGCCTTAGACTTCCTAATCCCATTCCCAGCCAGGCACTGTCTCAGTATTCCTCACAGGATAAATATCCTTGGTTCCACTGCCTGTGCAGAAAGAACTACCATAAAAGCCAGAGGAAAAAGAAAAATTTACTAAATTTCCATGGTTTCAATCCATGAAGGATTTCAGTCCTTGGCTTTTAATGTATTCCTTCTAAAGTTATTGGTATTACCCGCATCTATGAACCACAGAATTTACATGAATAAGTTAATTTCACATGTAATCTGAGTCTGTATCCCCCAGTTGTTAGGATTTCAGACACAATGTAAGTAACAGATTCTTTCCTCGTTCCTTATATAAAATGCAGAGAAGGAGGAATGCAATTTTCAAAAGCTGATGGGCAGAGAGAGAGCTACCCAAGGTAACACAAAGCATCCATGAGAGGCCTTTTAAACCTTCTGCCTTTCTGAACAATTAGATCCTTTACGCTGGTTGCCCTTCACTTGGGAGTCACAGCTCTGAGTAATCACCCAGAGTTCGGTACCTTTTAAAAAATATTAAAAAATTATTCTTTCTTGTCAAAGGACAGCCAAAGGAGGAGGAGCAGATGCTGGCACAGTTTCATCTAACAGAGAATGGATAGTCACCCAGAATTCAATTAATTTCTTTCCTTTGCCAGAGAACATTTGAAACACTGTTTTACCTGCCCTACAGTAACGTCTTAGTCACCAACCTAGCACTTGCAATGGGAAATGGTTTATGACCTCATTGCTGCTGGTTTATTTTTTTGAGATAATTAAGTATCATTTGGGACAAATAAAAGAATGGTGACAATGGCTTTTGGTAGCTAGAACACTTGCCTGGGAGAGGGAGTCATACATTTTAGACTATGATACGACAAGTTCTTAATAAAAAATTGCAAAATATTGGTTATATAATTAATAGATCACTCTGTATTGTATATGTTTATTTTGCCAAGTGTTGCAACCAGACTAGGGTACAAATGGGGTGGTGGGGCACTAACAGCCTCTTCTCTGATCCAATTGGCTGAAATAAAGGACTACTCTAATGCAGGTACATATTTGGTTGTATTATTAGGTAAATATGTTTGATTAATGAGCGAAGATAATCAAAAGGGTAGAAAAAATCTAATCAAGAAAAAAAACATTTTAGTCCTGATTTTTTTGCCTCTTATTGACAGATTGTGGATTATAAGGAATTCAGTATTAGTAAATGTGAGACTTTTCAAGTCTTAGAGTTTAATATACCCTGCCCCCTGCCCTTTATTTTTTTCTTAATTACGAGGGCTTGCAAGCCCACCACCTGGAACTGAGAAAAAACAAACCACAAAGAGATAAAACCTGAAGTTTTGACAAGCCTAGATGATGAAACATTACTTTTTCTTAAAGCCCCCTGAAACTAATCAAACTCAAATATAACATTTTTCCCTAAATTTTCCCTTAAGTTTCCCTTTTTATCCAGCCACAGCCACTCATCTGAAAAGCAATTATAAGAGTAAAACAATGTTAAGGTGGTTGTTTGACTCCCACAGCTCAGACTACCTTACATAAAGCCTAACTGGTAACTATAGAGAGGGATACCAGATATTTGCTTCTTCTGTATTTTTTTATGTTCTATTTTCATCTCCAAGCCTGTGTTTAACCCTATTCAGTGCTGTAAATAAAACTTTACATATAAATAAAAAAGTGCTTTTACTTCACTGGAGTTAATGAATCAAAAACAGTAGTGATAAATACCTGAAATTCAAAGAAAAGATTGCAACTCTGGAAATAGTTTTTGTTTTTGTAGCACCAGTGCCATCCATGTAACATTACCTAATTCTATATTGTGTATCATACTATGATGTAGTTATTAATATAATGCACAGTATTGTGATAAAGTATTATCAGTGTAGTATATAATATTTTACAACAAAATATTTACATCAAGTGTTTTGCATATCAGGACTTAATAGATGCTAAGACTAATTCTTTTTGGAAGTTAGCTTCTTGGAATTTTTTTACTATACTCAAAATATTTCTTCAAGGTACTTCATATTTGGTTACTTTTCTGTATGAAGCACATATCTGGTGATTCTCTTTGCTTTACATTTTGAACATAAATGATGGATTTTTCAGATAGTGTGTGGAATTCGCACCAAAAACATAAAGAAACTACATTTATATTACACATTACTTGCTTCTGCTTTTGTAAGTCCTTACAAACTCGTAAAAAACCCTCCAATGCTTAAACAGAAGCCCACAAAAAGACATGTACGCAGTCACTCCATAATCACAGGCACACAGTGAAATAGAGGTAGGCAAATACAAGAAAAGCTGAATCCTTTATGTGGAAAGATGAAGACCCATTGTGCAGTGGAAAACTGGTAGTGGAGATCTACTTATAAGTAGCTGCATTTCAGTGCTCTCATTTCAACTATTTGCATGCAAAAGTAGTACAGCATTAGCATAACTACTCTGCAATATGGCATAATTGCTGGAGCAATACAAAACTCATATATTCTGAAAACATTTGTGTACACAATTCCTGCAATAATGTCAAAGGAAAAAAGAGACTAAAACCAACAACAAAAGATTTAAAACATTTTCTGAAGGAGGAGGGTTAAAAATTTGATATCAGCAAGGTTTTGATCTCTAGCCAGCTCTCTTATTTTCATCAACATACTCTATGCACAGAAGAAACTGTTAAAAAGCTGAATACTGTAAGAACAATTTCAAAGTAGGAGTGTATATCATACTAACTACTGTTATTTATCTACCTCACAAGCTATTTCAGTAAATGCAGAGGTTTTCCTGTGATGAAAAAAATATAAAAAAACAGTAACTTCTTCAAAGTACCGAGCTATTTCTCCAGCATCAGGGGATACTAGCACATATAAAGCCTTTAGGTCCGTATTGTATTCGTTTTAGAACAGACCGCTGGGAGTAAAAAAAGGAGACATGCTGCCATTAATTCTTCAAAAATCCCTAGGTCTAGGCCTTTAAGGGGAAGTCAGATATAATTTAGAAGTCTTCAGGTTACTTTCAAGAATATTGAAAGCAAACTAACTGCTGGCCTGTGTCAAGCAAAGTGAAAAAATCATTTTTGCTTTACTGATGTTCTTCAACATCAGAAAGCTGGAAAGATTCAGTTACATTTTTCTATAACTGATAGACCAGAGCAAAACTGAAGTTTATTGTCTTTTTTCTGCGTTCAGACATCTCTCATGTCTCAGATGTTTTACCAACTCTTCTACCAGTCTGCTTCTGGAAAGTTGTTTATTTCTGAAAATAAAATATCAATGAAGGTTTTAAAGGAATAAATGTGATGGACCACTCAATATATTAGTGCAGATGTAGAGTAAATGTTGCCAAGACCTCTCTTAGATCCTTGTGGGTGAGTCTGTATTTCTTAATAAATCTGCCAGTCTCCATTCACCTTTCTGGGTATGAATGTTATTTCATATTGGAAGATACCACCTTATAAAATATCACAATACTTACAAGGATGAAGGAGCTGTGCAGCGTAGCTGGAGTTGTTAATGGCCCTTTACACTGAGGCTGTATCATACAGGCACACACGTAAGTTGACTGCACAGGTGAAGCATCAGCATGAAGCAAATTTAGTCAGGTCCATCACTTTCTCCATCTGGATTCTAAGAATGTCAAAAAAGAAGTCTGCCTTCCTGCACCAAAATAACAGTCATACCAATAGTAACCTAAAGGAAAAAATCCCATAATAAAAAAAAAAAGCTATAAAAATAAACAACTTGTTCTGTTAGAAGCAGGGAATCTAAGCCTACTTCAAACTGATGAAAGTCTGCAGTTAGTAAAAGCTGAACTTCAGATAAAGAGCATAATAATACAGTGAATCAAGAAGATAGTGCTCATACAGCATTATCCAATCCAACATGAGTACATATAATCAGCAGTGCAGATGATACATAGTTAAGGTGATGCAAATCACACTGGCATAAAAATTAAGTGAGATACTGGTACAGCACTTGTTTAAATGGTAAATTCCCTTTGAAAGTGAATGTGTGCTGCCTGTGCTTGCTGCTGACAAGCAGCAAGGGAGCTGTTCTAGCACAATGCTGTGATAGAACCAACCAGCTTAGCTGAAACATTCTGCAGCTAAATTATGAGTTTTCTTTTGGCATATGGGAAGGACTAATGCTTCAGCGAGTGACACCCACACTGACGAGGTTTTACTATGAGTTGGTTTTATTTATATCACAGGTTCCAGGGACAGCCAACCCAGTATTAGACAAGAAATCATGGCATCGTTTTACTGTGCAGAAGCCCTTTCTGATTTGAAGGCACATGAGGCATTTTTGAAATGTGTCACATTTTGTTTCTCCAGCAGTACTGCAATGGCAGCACTGCCTTCTTCAGGCACAGACTCTTTGCAAGGGAACAGCAATAAATTTACTTTCAAAAACGCAAAGAAAATGCAGCCGGCTATGTTTTAAAAAACACATAAGGAGTCAGGGCCTTAGATGTTTCTCAGTTCTTCAGCCATTTTGTATGTGCACATGCCAGGCTGTGTTTTAGCTGATACAAACAAGCAGAGCTCCTTGTAAGCGCAGGTCACATCCCACAGTGGTGGCTGTATTTGCATCTGTGTCCCACTCACACCCGTCACCTCAGGCACTGCAGGTTTGCAGCCTGCGGCAGCAGCAACAGCCCAGGGTGTCCAGATTTTCATTCCAACTGGTTAGTACACATCAGCACAGCTCAGAGTAGACTGGGTCATTCTGGTATGTCACAGGTGCTGTACAGGAGAATTTGTCTACTTTTCAATATGGTTGGAACCAAAATAATTGGTTGAATCCCATTTAATGATTCAATAAACATTGCTTAAATTATGGCATCCATTGCCTGCTTTAGAATGGCTTCAAGTCCCTATAGGAGACTAGATGTCCAAGAGCTGGGCACACATACTAGCACCAAAGCAGCCTGTTTCCTCTCCCATCTTGACTGGAAGTTTGAATCTGTACTTAGTGAGAGACTGGTAATAAAAGACTAGACACACCTTTTTCTTAGTGTGGCTAATATATTTTTTTCTCCTAGCGACAAACTAAACTGATGTCATCCAACTGAAGCATATAGATTGTTGTGCATTATAGCAAAATAAATTCACTGTAAACTCTATCTGCTGACTGCCATAAATACTACAAAGTTTTACATCCATACAAGGTACAGCCTCTTCAACACATAAAAACTTTTCTGAGAACTTACCTATAAACTACCAAATGACATGACCTCTCTACATGAGCGTGTGGACAAGCCATGTCACTTATCCTGTCCATGAGAAATTCCTCAGGGTGCCCGTTGGAGCAACCTCCAAGACCAGTTTTAATATGGCATTTGTGCTGCAAGGTACTCAGGCAAATATCCTTAACCACTGCTTTTAGATCTACCAGAGTCAGCTTTCAGTGAATGACTTATCCTCATAGTAGCACAGGGCTCCCATCAAAACCTTGTTAAATTATTCGTACGTGGGGAATGAACTCATGTATGAAGAATAGAAAGTAGTTGCAAGAAATATGTCTTTTAAAAAATATAAAAAATACATGCCATAAAACATTTTCTGTAGTATGATTTTAAGCATCTTTGTATATGTGAAAATATAAGAGAGACAAGGAAGACAATATCAAATTCATCAATTTAATTGTAGTAATAAAAATCCTACATAAAGACCCAAAACTATCTCTGGATTTTTGACATTTCAGGTCTTACCATTTCAAAATGCACAAAAAGAAGATATAATGATTCTAAAATAACATTTGCCGTATTTGAAACATCTGTTCCAGTCTGCACTTATAATTCTCCTGTGTTTTCATAATTTCCTTCTATCTTATCACTTATTACTCAAAACAATATAAAAGCAGAGGTTGTCTGAGTTTTCAGGGCAATGGGAAGAAGAGACATGCACATATCTCCATGCCCATGCATAGAAATTAAGAAATGCTACAGACAGCAATGTTTCACTTCAGCAGTTTTTTATAGCATCTCCACACTCAACTCAAAACCATTTCAGTCCTTCCACTCCCTCTAAAAACGTCTTATGATCCTGCTGAGAACACACATATAAGTTAGACTTAAATAACAACAACAGGAACAAAAAATTAATCAAAAAGCACACCTTCAGATGTTACCATTGTGTTTCAAAGTACTTTTCTGTGACAAAAGGTATTAAATTTCCATAATAACATATTAGACTCCGGCTATGATTAAGGGAGGGAAGATGATTGTTTTTAAAAGGTATTTGAAAGACATTTGGAGGCTCATTTTGGGATGATTTCTTTATAGGAAATTAATAGATATCTTGCAACAGTTTTGTCTGTAAGGTAAATGATTGGATTCTGCAACTGTGAAGATACTGGGTCTTCTTTATACAAGAACACTGTAATCCAAAGCAGAGAATATGACAGAAGATAAAACACATCCCAACAATTAGAAAGAGTGCTATAAGCAAAATAGTTAACTCAGAAAATCCTTTGACTTCAACTAAAGTATTTTAGTTGAATTTCAACTATTTTATGCAACTGTTGTTAAAGTGGTGCATCTAATTATACCCTGATATACCATGGTGGATCAGGAACTTTAGGCAGCAGCACTGTTCCAGGCATGGCAAGAGACAGGTATAGTAGTCATAATGATGGGTGCATTATAATATTCCTTTCTATAATTTATTTGGTGATACTTTTTAAGGTGAATCCCCCCAATATCTCTACACTTATTCAGGATATATCCTCTCAAAGGTACTAATTTTCTGATTTATGAAGGTTGAGCATACAAATTGCCAACCCCTATCAGTGTACCAGACACTTCTATTGCAGATAGTAGTTGCGTGCTTATTTTATAATCTAAGAGCCTGATTTCAAAGCAAGAAGCAGGATAAAATCATTGGCAGCACAACAGACTTACTGGGTAACAAATAAATTAAACTGAAATTTTACTTAAAGCTGCACCAAAAATCTCCCAATTAGAGTGTTTTTATACAAGTTTCTTTTGCATTAAGGATGAATTAAAAATTTTCATGTCCATTTTTGTATGTGGGACATATTTTAAACAACCTGGGTAGCTGAGATCATTTTCTAGATACTGTGACCTGTATTCTGAGAAACCCAGCCATGGCACCAACTACATGTGTGTCTTTAGTGGCTCAGTAGTTTGGAGGCTTTTATGTAAAAAGATACCTCAGTCACTCACTTGGAACAATTGAAAAGCATTAATTATTTTACTCAGAGATTTTGCAATGGCATTATAAAATATTTATGTCAGTATTTTTTCTTTATTCTAGAATAAAGGTAAATCCCAGTGTGATTTGTTTGGCCAATCAAGACTAGGAAACAGTCAAAACAGAACCAGATGAAAGGTAGAGTTAACTATTAATCATGAAAGAGAAGTGCTCCTTGGACAATGAACCACTCAAAAAACAAACAGAAGTCAATTTACTTTGAGATATTCCTAAGAGACAAAATAGAGGAATTTGTATGATAAATTATTCATCATAGCTTATTCACACAATTTTAATTATTATATTCTTTCCATAATAATCTAAACATAGAGAAGCTCAGGGGACTCAAAGGCTCAAGACCATTGATTCTAGGATACAGTTTTCACCTTTATATTGACAGTATGTGTGGGGACTGGATTCAATGAGTAAAAGCTGGTATCACCTGTAATCTTCATGGTTCATGGAAAAAGAGCAGGTGATGATGAAAAGGAATTAGCAAACCAGGGGTATCTTCCAAAAGCTGCTGAGTGAATTCAGAGGCAATTAAAAGTATTCAGCCCTTTACAAGGTTTGGCCCCAAGGACTGTAACCGGAGCAGTGACAAATGGCTGCTTCAGACTGCAGGACTGAGGAGGCAGGGATACAGCCAGGCTTCTGCACGCTGCAGTGTGCCCTGCTGGTTAGAGAGTGAAACATGCCTGCAGTGACTTCTCTGCCATTGTCATGCTGTCCTTGTGAGGTGAAAAAGCTGAGTTTTCAAGAGGTGAAGGATTCTGTGCTCTTCACAGGGAATACATGAAGATCCTTTCCTTCTTAAGAGAAGAAGAACCTCAGCACCAGCCTCATATAATTTGCAACTCATCTTGCAAATTTTGGCACAAAGCACTTGTCTTCACTGATTTAAAAATAATAATAAAAACACTGCAGTAAAAGTGCAAACTGTTGAAACTATCATATCTCTGTATCCCTTTTATACTTTCTGTAATGAGATTTTCTCCCTTGCTTTAATGAGTGATCTAAAACTTGAACATCAGAACAGCTGACAGGAGGAAATGAGAGAAGTTGAACCCCAAAAAAGCAGAGTGAAACCCCTTTTCATTCTTTTATGCATTAGGATGCAGATTAGAAAAATGATGGTGTGAAGGCATATTCTGAGAACAACAACAGCAACAACAACAACAACAACAACAAAAGGATCACTAACACCCCCTATTTTCAAGTGCTTGCTCTTCTTGCAGAATTTTTTCTTTCACTTTTAGTTAGTTGGCTATTCTTGGAGTGAGATTACTGGACCAAAAAATTCCACCTCCCTGCCAAAAAGCCCAAATTAACAAGCACCACCAAAAAAACCCACACTATTCCAGACAACAAAAGAACAAAACAAAACCAACCCAGATTACAAAAGCAGCAGTAGTTTCTGTGTGATTTTGGTGTGAAAACATGATTTGTTTCTCTATGTTTGACAAGAGTGTAGGAGAGTGAAAAATGTATCTATAACCATGGAAAAATCCCAGGGCTGGCTATTCCAAATGCTACAGATACAAATTTGTTGTGTACATTTATATTACCCTGACCCTACCTGCATCATACAGCCACCTTCAGCGAAAAGTTCACTTTTCCACAAAGCCTCATACCTGAAATTCTAAGCCAAGTTTATTTTTCTTGTTCTGTACTTCAAAGGAGTCCCTCTTTCCCAGAGGACTGTCATGAGGTACTTATGTGGAACACAGGTTAGACAGATTCAAATGCAGTACAAATGGGAATAGGATAAACAAGAAAGTATTGCAGAGGCATCTGAGTCTTTTAAATTTTGGAAGATATAGGATACATTCCAAATTCAAAGAGGGAAGGAGATTGATTTATCCAACCAATTATCATTTTCTGCTTAAAGGAAGTTCTCACAAATAAAAGTTTTCCATTTTAAGGAGGTGTTAGCAAGACAGCAATGCTAATTCAGAATCAGATAGGACATGACTCTCAGAAAATACTGAGGGAAACAGATAGAATGAAGTTTCCTCTGTCTTAAAGCTCTTCTGTTGAATCCTTTCTACATATATTCAATTTGCTTAAGGACACTGACTACGTGGCAGAAGAGGTCACAGAGTGCCATGGCCAGACCCTGTCCTGCCTCAAGTGTTCTATAACCCAATAACGTCTCTAGGTCAGAAAAGATATGAGATGTGGTGGGTACCATGGTACCTCAGCCTTAGCAATGCTAGGGGCCTGCTATCTGCAGCACTGCACCTTTCCACCCAGGCTGTGCTGGCAGTGCCTCCCAGAGTCTGTGTTACACAGCTGTCAGGCTGCCAAAACAGACTTTGAAAGCCCTCAAAAACTTCAGGCATTTCAAGCGGATTTTGTTGTCATATAATTCCTCCCCCTCCCCCTCAAAAAACCCCAATCCTCCACCTATGGCTTAGAATTTCCAAGCCATAACCTGTTGTTGAGTTCCTCTTTAACCACTATTAAACTGAAATATTCTATGAAATGAGGAAGGAGACAAAAGAAATTTAAATAATGTCTTTCAAAAGGAAATGTAAATAGTGTCAGTCCCTTGGAATTAAATACGATCAACCAGTACAAGCCTCTTCCAGTTGTACATCCAGCACATCTTTGGCAGAATATGTTTTGTTCCAGATCTCCTGGAAGTAGTCTTTCAGATGGAAAAGTCTTTTCAAAACAGGAATTTCATCTCACCTTTCATCATACTAAGTTGCTGCCCTTTCAGCTCAGCTCCAGACAATTACGCTCTTATTGCCCCAAGCACAACAGCTGTAATTGGGTGGCTAAGATCATATATAACCTGGAGTAGAGGCTTGTTAAAATTTTTCACCAGCTGTCCTCTCTCTTCCCTAGTGAAACAGTAAAATTATGATTTGAATTTGGAGGGGACCTGCCTGGGTTACAGAATGCTGCCATCATACAGCCGATATGTTGATCCTGCACTTGGCTCTTCTCTTGCCTCTTCAGCAAAGGCACAATTTGATTCCTGAAAGGCCAGCTGCAGTAGCACTATCCCATTGATGAGGGCTCTCAAGTGAGATGGTGATGCTCCTGAAGGTGGCGTATCTACCTCCTGGAGTCGAGGAAGCAGAAGCACCATTTTTTGAGGTCTTCATTAACTGCCTACTGCTTGCAAGGGCACATTATTCCCTGAGTACTGTACAATTAAGGCAACTGTAGGTACAATCCCTTCCATTCTCCTGTGCACCTTTAAGCAACTGTCTCCTGCTCTTCCATGGGTGATTGCTACGACTGTATGCTCACACAGAAACAAATAATCTGTTTTCAGCCTTCCCGAGGAGAAACAAGTACTTCTGCAGAGTGAATTATATCAATGAAATGATTACACCGACATCTGCTAAACTTGTTTACAAGAACTCCAGTCCTAAGTGACAAGTCAGGCTTGAGACCAAACCCATCACTGCTTTTGAAAGCTGCTATTAAAGCCTGTGCAGTTCAGCACAGTCACATTAAAGCCTTTAAAGTATTACTAAAGTCATTGAACTGACAGTAGACTAAGTCAAGCTCATCCGCTCCCAGGTTTACCAATGAGATGTGAGTAATTCCTGAAGCAAAAACATATCATTCACCAGTAAAATAAACCCAACTATTTCCTTAAATTTCTAGAGGTTTCACATTCATTGCATGTTTTGTATAAATAAAAGTTCCTTTTTCTTTTTACACTCACTTTCTCCACGTGGATAAGGCTAAAAATCCCAATATATTAGATTTTTTTTTAACAGGGGTTGGTGAACAGGGTTTTTTCTTTTCCTTTTCAGTAATATTTACAAGGTAATAATAGACTGTGGAGTTTATATTATGTGCACGTAGACAGATATTTCAACACTGCATTGACATTATTTCATGGTGCAAGGCAGGGAGAGGTATGTTTTACAGATATTGGGAAAGCTGGCCTATGGAAGGGCAATGAAATAGCATCACATGTTGGCATTATAAGCTGCAAAATTTTTCTGACACAGATGTTTATGGATCTGTGGATGTGAAAGTGAAAAGCAAAATTGTTTTCAGTCTTGGATTTTTTTTCCAGAAGAAACCTTTTTTTACAGAAAGAACAAATTTTTTGTGAACAAATAATCTTTGGGGAAAATTTGTTTTTCTGTCAAAACCAGTTTTTTTAAATTGTGTCAGGGTACCATGTGCAAAAGGCCCATAAAGTTTAAAAATCTCATCATATAATGTAAAATAATTCTCTATACATAATAGCACTAAATAAGCCAGATGCATAATGATTTTAGACAACAGAAATATCTGAGGATCAAAGACCATTGTTGTACAGCAGTCTCAGGTGACAAACTGACTGCTTGGCTAGTCATTTGAAGGTAAGCCTTACTGAACTTGACCTTGAAGTCACAATTAAATCTCAGTTTTTGCATGCAACTAGATATATCTTTACATCATAATGAGAAAAAAAAATACTGCTTCTGTTGTATTTTTTCATTCAGCTGCTAAGAGCCTGCCTTTTATCTTCATTCACAAAGCACAGTGTTTCAGAAGTATTATTGTTTTAGTGCTCATTATTTACAGTAGGTTTTCTTTTTTAAAAGAAGTAATTTCCTCCAATTAAGTCCGACAGTCATACATTTCTCTCCCACCTTTCTGACAATGCTTCATGACTATGTAATCAGCCTTTCAGAGTAGCAGTGAATTCCATATTCTCTTAAAAAAAACAAAAGGTAGGTTATGCAAAGCAGCTAAAAAATAAATTTGCCTTTTATCACAGCAAAATTTCATAGAAAACATGGCTGGACATGTACCCCACTTGTCTGGATATACTGATTTCCCTCACCTTCAATTTTTAAAATGTTAATGTACCGGCGCAACTTTTCACTCAGTCTGATGACAGCGGAATTTCAGACATAAATTTTGTTTCTGACTTCAGACATAAATTTCAGAAATACTGAAAATACCACCTTGTTATAAAGGCATGATCAGAGCTGGTGTTCAGCATAGACAAAGAAGAGATCTGTTCAGTGGATTTCCCCCTCCTGCAGGCCTTCAAAGATCAGTCATAGATTAGTTTGGGTTGAAAATGACCCTTAGATGTCATCTAATCCAACAACCTGCAAAGAGCAGTGACATCTTCGACCAAATCAGGTTACTCAAAGCCCCATCCAACTTGACCTTGCATACTTCCAGGGGCATCCACCACCTTGCTGGGCAGCATTTCACCATCCTTATTGTAAAAAAAGTCTTACGTCTATGTAGTCTGAATGCTCACTCTTTTAATTTAAAACAATTACCCCTTGCCCTGTCAGAACAGATCCTGCTGAAAAGTTTCTCCCCATCTTTCTTGTATGTCCATTTTGCATACTGGAAGGTCTCCCTGGAGCCATTTTTCTCCAGTCTGAACAATCCCAACTCTCTCAGCCTGTCTTCATAGGAGAAGTGTTCCATCCTTCTCTGGATTCACTCCAACAGTTCCTTGACCTTCCTGTACTGGGGACCCCAGAGATGGATGCAGCACTGCAGGTGGGGTCTCACCAGAGTGGAGCAGAGAGGCAGACTCTTCTCCCTCACCCTGCTGGCCACACTGCTTTGGATGTGACCCAGGATACAGTTGGATTTCTGGATTGCAAGTGCACACTGACAGATCATGTCCACCAGCACCCCCAAGTCCTTCTCATCAGGGCTGCTCTCAATCTCTTCATCCCCCAGTCTGTGTTGATACTGGAGGTTCCCTTGACCCAGGTGCAGCCCCTTGCACTTGGCCTTGTTGAACCTCATGATGTTCACGTGTGCCCACTTCTTGAGCCTGTCCAGGTCCCTCTGGATGGCATCCCATCCTTCAGGTCTGTCAACTGCACCACTCAGCTTGGGGTCATCTGAAAACTTGCTGAAGGTCTGCTCAACCCTACTGTCTATGCCATTGATGAAGATATTGACCAGTACTGGTCCCAGTATGGATCCCTGCAGGGAACCTCTTGCTACTGATCATCAGGTCATTAAGGCACTGACTACTGCCCTCTGGTTGCACCACTCAGCAAATTCTTATTATGTCATGTCTCAGCTTCTTCTCCTCTCCTTCCTTAACCCAACATTCTCCTCATCCTCCCTTTCTAGCTCATCCTTGTGGTGTGGTTCATCAGTGTGTGCAACCACAATCCTAATACTGACCTGCTTTGTATTGTTTTTTAGTTTTAGATCCTGCAAAGGACGGGGAATTCTCTCATCTGCTTATTCTGAGAGTGAGTGAACAGGTTCCAGAGCCCAAGAAGTTTAATTTCCTTGGAGTCTGTGAGGAACTGGAGAGATAGAGTCCCTTAAACATCCACCAAGAGCCACCCCAAACATCACTGATCTTTGCAAACTGCCACTGAGATCTTCCAAACTATTGTACCAAGAAGATACTAAGCAGCTGTCAAAAACCTCAGTTTTGCAGAAACAGGATGTGTTATCTCTCAAAATTCAGATTAGTCAACAACTGCCATCTATGGCTTAAGCCATCTCTGTGGTCTATGGTTAGGAAATTTATTTACTTCATTTTTAGAGGGCTTATAGGAATATGATCTTAATGGTTCAAAACATTTTAACTTTCTCAAGTTTTGAGGTTACATTTAATTCCACATCAAAGTCACTGAAAACATGAATTATGGAAACATTATGTCACATCACAGTTTAGGTTAAGTTCCTGTGGAATTCCATGAGTGTAAATCTCATTGAGGAGGAGCTTTGTGCTTTGTAATACTGGACTGCAATTTTTGAAAGGCACGAATGCAAGTCAGATGTGGATCTTTTGTTGAATTACGTGATATTAATACTTAATTTTCATTTCCTTTTCTCAGGGTAGAGATTGAACAAAAATATTAAACTTTAGCAGTAAGACCAAGTAGAAACCACAGGATAACATTCATCTCTCCTTGGAGAAGACTTTGCATATCTAAAGGCCCTGAGTCAGGTGGGTACTTGGAAAATCCTAATATGTTTGGTTCACTACTGGTTATCTTGCTGCATCAAGGCACTAACATGAAAGTGGTTCTGCTTTTAGGGATTATAAGTAGAAAATGAAAAAACTACTCGTTTTGTATACAAAGAGAGAAAAGGCACTTATGCATATTCCTGACATGAGTACAATTTTTTTCTGTACAGAAAGCAGCAATACAAATTCTTCAGTAATGGTTTTGTCATGGGAAAAGCAATTTGGAAAACAGGAACCTATCATTACCCTAAGCAGTATAATTTCCTTTATAGCCATGCATACTCTTAGAAATACAAATATTGATGTTTAAAATGAGAGAGATATTAAGAGGAAATCTACAAATAATTGTGTAGAAACAGTGGTTTTGAAATATATACTCAAGCTGAAAACATAAACATAGAAATTTAAAAAAACAATTTAATAAGATGTGTTAACATAATGGATCAGAAACAAGAAACATTATTTTAGTTAGATTCATAAGCTTAAATATCTGCAATATTGTGTTTGGAGGGGGTTTTTTGTTTGTTTTGAGTTGTCAAATACCTACCTGCATTATCTGAGATCACATTTAAAGCAGATATTGTCCCTTGAAACACCTGGAGACCCTTTAACATGAGCACATGTGATTTTTTGTGCAAAAATCTTTGTGAATATGCACTGTTTAGCTGAGTGCTGCAATGCTACAGATCAATTCAGACTTTTAGTAGTCTCTATAGGAGACTTCCAGATCTATACATATCCAAATTAAATCTATATATATATATACCTATATATCCAAATTCCAGATCTATAATCATATTTTTAATCCAGCATTAAGTAACAGGAGACCTTTAACAATTCTGAGTGCTAGGGGTGTCAGCTTTGCTTAAAAGCAACACTGTCTTTTATATGAGATGATACCATTTTTCCTGTGAACAAACAAAAAACCCCATCAAACACAATTTTACACATATTTAAGCTTATGAATCTAACTAAAATCACGTGTCTTTTTTCTGATACATTATGTTAAGGCATACTGTTAAATAGCTATAACATTTCTATGTTTGTGTTTTGAGTCACAGGATGTTTTGAAAACTGTTGACTTAGTAATGACTGGGACTCCATGGGCAGTGTGAGAGACAGCTATTATGAATTCAGTAATAGCTCACATGCAGCTCCAGATATTAGAAGTGGATTTTCTCATGTCACAGTCATTCTTCCATTGATCAGATGCCTAGAAGGGAAAAATGAATGGAAGGAAGCTTGAATAGTTTTCTTAGTTCAGCAATGGGGACTGGCTTCACACTTTGTCTTCTCAGATGCCAGGGAATTTACTGAGTCTAGGGAGAAGCTACAGAGCTTCTGTAATGTAATCAGTGCTATGGGACAGGTTTTCTGTGGCTTATTCCACGGGGTTGGATGAGTTCTGTATGCTTTTGCCACCACCAAATCTCCAAGTCTCCTTTATTTTCCCTGAAAGATACAGAGTTCCCCAGCTTCATCTCAGATACCTTTGACATTGGCCTATTTATCATTTACTTGAAGTAAATAGAACACAGAAACCAACAGTACAAGTATTGCTTTGTTAGAAAGTATTAAAATCATCTTCATTAGAAAACAAAAAGCACCTCTCAGATCCTGAAAATATGGAGTTCATGAGATTCATGGAGCTTTGGAAAGGTGGTTAATCATATCAAGGGAGACAGGAGGGCACTGAAAGCATTGGGTCACCTCTACAGTTCCTTGAAAAGTTTTGAAAGACGCAGAGAGAAAACCCATCTGCCTTCATTGTGTTTCCCATCATCAAGGAAACACATCTACTCCCATCTATAGCATACCCTGAGTTACCTGACCAGTTAAGGCCTGATGTTGGGATGATACGGAGCTTATTTCCAGAAGCTCCTTATCTCTAAAAGTATCCCCTGCTATCTATTTCCCAAATGTGAAGGGAGATACTAACTACTGTGAGCCTGGCTGCTGGAGATTTCAAGGGAGTAAGAGCGACACTTCAGGAAGGGTTTGCTCAATTTGAGCATGTCATGAGGCCAAATGAACTGTGGAAAACACAATGGAACAGCCACATCACAGCACTGACTTTTTAACAACAGTTGCAGGACTTCAGGTCAAATGTCATATGCTCACTTGTGCTTTCATGTAGCCTACTGCAGTATTTTACAGTTTATTAGATACAAAACAAGAGCTAAATAAAAGAGCTGAGGGATGGGAAATGTTAAGGTGAAAACTCTAAAATACCTAATATCAATTCAAATCTGATATCTAGGGCCTGACAAAAATTAAATACTTGTAGTGTAGACAATGGTATTTAATAGGAAATTCTAACTTCTTTGGCCACGTGAGAGACAATCTGCTTAATTTAGTCTGTTATTTTCTTTGAAGACTGAAAATATATAGAAAAAAGGAAGAATAACTCAATGGAGAATTCTTCAATAAAATGTGTTATCTAGCAAGAATGGAAGCTGAAATAGTTAACATGTCACTTATCTGTTTTCTCGATAGCATCCCACCAACCAAGGAAGAACGGCCCAATGACCATACCAGATTTCTCAGATGTTTCCACTGTTGCCCTATGAACAGTTCCAGGACCCGTCATGATGCTCTGGCATCTTAGTGCACATCTTGGTCTGCTTTAACCTGAAAATTCTTAGCCAAATGTGAGAAAATTAAGTGATGGCCATTTTACTTTTTCATCAATTCATATATTTGTGGGAAGTTTATTATTCAGAATTCTGAATACTGAATTGTTTATTTGTGAAACACATCACAGTGCATTTAAGATCCTTGCACACTTACATGATCTTAGCTTAAGACTTTCTAAGTGCTTAGAATTCTAATTTCTTTCAGAGTGCTAAAATTTCTTATTTAAGTCTCAAGAGCTCCTTAACAATAAGTAGAAAATTTAGTCACCTAAAACTATTATAATGTGATTTCTGTCTTTTTATGAGCATGCTGTACTTTCCCATTTCAAACATACCTAGTTGAATAAATGATTTATGACACTTAAGTTTTGTTTGTCAGCTTGGAATTATTCTGGTTATATATGCTACACAATTTAATTTAATTAAACCAGCTATTATGCTCTGGGCAAGTCTATTAAAAAAAAAACCAAACAACTCTACTATGCTTAGCCCTAAGAATTTTGCCATGTTTTCCATTTTACGGTAGGCTTTTATTCTAGAAATGTTGCAATAGCACCACATATTTTTAATTAGAATATTACAATAATCCTTACCCATGTTTTCATTATAATACTTATTGTTCACTGTAATTTCCACTCAGATGGTCTGCCAAATTCAGCTTGATAAAAATGACAACAATTAATTCAGCTCCCAAAATTATTATTATTTTGTTTTTTAATACAAGCTGTATAGTATTTATATGTTGCTATATTCACACTTTTTTTTTTTTTTCATATAGGCTCGATGGCTACAAATCCTTATTAAACTTTAAGGTAAACATAAGATTATTTTTGTTTGCATTAATATTTTTTATCAGAAGTCTATTTATTGAAAAAGTGGTGGTTGGGTATCCCCTTGTTTGTGTACAATCACAATGGTCACAGAGCATGGATATGCAGAACCCTGGTGACTCCTTCTGCAAGATGACAGTTTTACAGTGAAACAAACATTTAAGAGTGAAACCACCTCTGACAGAAACATATACTTTGTCACATAGTTTCTTGTCCTTCAATTATATTCATGTATCTGTGGAGTAGGCAAAGAAGTCACCATTATGCAATATGGGAACTAATCTACATTTAAACAGTATTTTTCCTTTTTAACCCACACTTGTTCTCTCCTTCAGATCATATTACAGCCCCACAAACAGTTCTGCCTTAGGAATGGAGGTCACAGCACAGGGACAGAAATGATCACCTGGGAAGGAAGGTTAATTGAATATCCACAAACTGTACCATGGAGGAACTGGCTTGCTCATGTTCAGTAACAGATAAAAAAAAACGTTAAAATGCACAGCTAATCCCCCTTCTTCCTTCCAACAGCGAGATGAAAGAAAGGGAAAACAGATCTGTTAGAAATGGCAGCTATTTCACTTAGGATACCATCTGAAAAGTTCAAACACTGTGACGACAGCAGAACAAAAACCTAAAGGAAACAGTGTTGCAAGAATTCAAGCCCTGTGCTTCTCATTAAGCAACCTGTTTCCCTATGTACTTCAAACATGTCTTTGTTCTTAACATTTGCTTTCAAGATTTATAGGCATACTCACTGTGCCTGACATAAATGCTTTTGCACACATTATGCTTGCAAAACCTCATAATGGGCATGCAAATTGATATTTATTCACTCAAAGCCAGTAACTACATGTAAGTACTGCTGCTGCAGTATCCATTGACAGTATCCATGATATGCTGGTGTATCCATCAAAATCTTCTTTCAAACCAGCAGTGTTCATCAGGGAATATGAATGGGGCCTTTTTCCCCAAGCAGTGGTCAGCAGGGAACAAGTATGGGGGCTTTTTGCTGCTTTTTTTGGGGGGGTCTTGTGGTTTTGTTTGTTTGTTTTGTTTTCTTGTTTGCTTGGGGTTTCTTAAACATTAGTAGGAACAGCCACCAAAGAGCTGTAGAGGCTGTGTAGCAACAATTGTTGGAGCTGGCTGACCTCCACTGGGAGGGGCTACGTGAAATGGAGAACAGACAGCAACAACCCTTCCAGTACCTTCAGGTGAACTGCTTGCTTGCATTGTCATTAAAACACAATTATGCACCGTTTTACTTCCACAGAATCACATTCTAGGGACAATTATATTCTTGCCCTAGCAACCATGGAAGCCGGATCAAGTGCTCTGCCTCATTCTCTCTACACCCACAAACCTGCCACAGTAATTATCATCAGGCTTATGGAGATTAATTTAAGATTGTGAAGATCTGATAATGAATTCTATAGCAAGCAAACACAAAATGGTTTTAACCACCAGACCTCTAGCCAAGAGCAGTAACAGAGGTCATTATTTCCTCCCACTTCTTTAAAGGAAAAAACCACCACCATTTTCTAATGCTGTTACAGCTCTCATTCTGAATCAATTTGTTATAACACTACCTTTCTCTCATAAGGATAGTATATGCATTTTTGAACTTTATAAACAAGAACAAACACCAATTATCTGCACTGCTATTAATAAGATGAAGAAAACAATTGCAAAATTAATTATATTACACTTGAAGAGAAAAATCACAACTAGATTTAACATGCAGAGGTTTTCTCTGTGGAGGACAGAAGACACATTACCTTCTCATTCAGCTTCACAACTCACATAAGGTTAAATCACCACTATTATTTTTCTGCTAAAGAACAGTTAGAATGAAGTTTGTGATGCCATATAAAGAAAATGGATCAAATATGTTGTTAAATCCCCAGGATTCATTAAGAAATGACTAGTCAGTGTGTCAGCTTTGTGAAAGGAAACTTCAGCTGCATTCTGCTTTGAACTATTTTCATACTTCAGCAGATCAGTCAGTTTAGATTGATCAAATATTTACCTGTAATCAACATGATCAATTAATACATTTCATTTCAATATAGTGACTGTTCAGAGGTGAAACAAAACAGATCCTATAGTATTCCCATCTGGGATTTCACATGCTCCAATGACTAGCACTTGCTGTTTCAAGGACGTGCATTTCTTTCCCCTATCATTCAGAGCAAAAATTCTCTTACTTTCCAAAGTACACATTCATTTGAAATTGTACTGTCAATGCATTAATAGAATACAGCCCAAAATTTGTATTCATGGCCAGGAATGGGAGACGCTCATTCTATAAAAAAAAGCTAGCTGGCTTATATTTTGAATAGGTAAGGCATACTTGCTATTATCTTGTTTAATTAAGAAATAACCAAAATGAATTTAAATTCAAGGTAAAAGGTACTTTTATGAATTTGTATTACAGTTTAGGAAAAGGACACCAGCAAAAAGCTTGAAAGAGTGGTGGAAAATTAAAAGGAAGTGTTGATATAATACGTTTTATACTGTGCAATTAGTTTGTATCAAGCTAAGCCTAAGCATTAAGGATCATTAGTTCTGTGATTTTTAAAGCTGGGATGACTTTCTTAAAGTATAAAATACACATTCATGCTGAACATTCCAAAATTATTTGGGAATACTTGTGTCTCCATTATTGTTCCAAAAGTGCTTTTTCTTTATAATTTAATACTTTCTTTATACTTAATGACTAAAGCAGCTGAAACAGTGATGAGTGGTGACTGGTTTTCCTCAGTTCATGTTCTGCTAATGTTCTCCTAGTGTTCTTACTCTGAACTTCCTTATTTAAGCTTTCATTGCTATCTTGGTAAAGCTCAAGATGCATGAAAATAGACACTATTCTCACTTACCCTGTATTCAATACAACTTACTTTGCTGGGAAAGAGGACACTGCTGCCATATTAGACTGACTCCACATATCAAAAAGGTCCAGCACTGAGGCTTCCAGCTTCTGAATTTTTCTGATGATATTCTGCACTATGCCTGAGGCAAGCTTTTAACTTTCAGACTTTACGCCTGTTTTCGAAGTGAAAGTTCTATGGCCCTAGGACAATTTTATTAGCTTTCTTTCCTTTTTTTCTTCTCCTTACATTTTTTATACATAGATCATAAACATGAATTTCATCTTGCTTTGTTTACATAGAACAGATTTAGTTCCCTTATAAATCTGCAAAATGGAAATAAACACTTGTGAATTTTGTCATGTTTAAGCCATTAGTCACAGCCCTCAGAAGACAAATTACTCTAAGCGTGGTTCGGGAAATGCAGAAGACTGCTCATTCTAACTCATCTTTATTACAAAAAAAGAAAACAACAAAAGTGAACATTGCCAGTGATGCACTATCTTTTTATCTGACCATTTAGGTAAGGTTTCATAGGAAAAGCAAAACTAATGCTTGAAAGAAGGCTTTTATAGAAACTATTTATTTTTATTTTTTTGTACCATGAACAGTAAGACACAAACATTTCTGTCCTTAGTTGTCCTACTCAATACTGCATCTTCCCTCTATACCTCAAATGAATCAAGTCAGTTCTCCAAGACAACTCCAGCAGGCAAAAAGAGATGAACACTGTGAGTAGACCAAAGATATATACACACTCTGATGAGCCTCTCCAGGTATATCAGGAACTTATTTCTTTTTGTTTTTCCTCTCAGAAGAGGTTTGCATCTGTTTGCATCTCTGCTGTATTCAGCTAGCCTTCTCAGAAAACATGTAGGAATCTTTGAAAATAAACTTTGAAAACTATACCCTTTTTAAACCATGTCCAAAACTAAACAGTGTTCCAAAACTACTTTAGGGAAATACGACTGACAGAGGCAGTTAATAAAAGTGCATAGGCCTCATTACACTCAAGTAGAAGAGGGCTAGAACTGCATGGTGGTAGGCTTTGGAAAACAGATTTCTAGAAATGGAATTGTATTTAGAAGAAGGAATTTGCAATCTCTTGATGTTTAAAACTGAGGAACTCTGAGCAGTAGTAGAAGGATATAGACGTAAAAATTAATTTAAAGATGATTTAGACACAGAGCATGATTAATTTGCAACACCAGGGGATTAACACAAAGACCTCTGGTGCCTTTCTTGTCATGCCTTGTAACATCAGTCTATTAGATATACAGTTTCTTCTATAATATTCTGATATCAGAGTAATATAAAAAAAGTCAGATTATTAATCCTAGTTATTAGCAAACACATCAGTAAAATTCTAGTTCTAGCAATGGTGAATAAATACAAGATAAACCCCAAGCTATCTCCAGTCATCATGGTTTCTCAGGCTTCGTGACTGCATTACTACCATTGCCATATTTGCAAGAAGAAGCACCACAATATCTTAAGTTACTCTAACCCATCCTCAGTCAGCTGACAGAGCTCACTGGAGATAATGGCTGCAGAACTGTTCATCCAAATTCCTCATCAAGCATCATATCTTTGAAACTGCTCATTACATAGTTAAATCTACCAACAAATGCCATACTGCATTTTTAATTTTAATTCAGAAATTGAGAAATATTTTTAACTACTTGCACAGTTTAAATAGCACAGGAAAACTTATTACATGATCTGATCAGTAAATTCCAGAGGAAAATCATTCTTTCTTTCTCCATCTAGGTATGAAGCAATAGTGTGGGTTGACTTCAAATATTTTGTAGAGCTGTCTTGTTAGCATGCAGAACACAGGAGCAGTGTCATGAAAAGTTAACATCTGTATGGTTATTCTGTCCTTGAATATGTTATAATGGCTCCCAATTTTCATGCATCTCTATATATCAGCCATGTTTCCTGAGAGGTTATACTTCCTAATGCAAGGTAAAAGAAATCTGGTAAAACAGGAATAGAAAAAGCAGACCTGCTTTTAGCAAAGCATAAGACTGTTGCTCGTATCAAAACTACAGAAATGAATGCATTTATTGCAGACATATTTCAGCTACTCTGATGACTGCTCTCCACAGAAGAGGGAAAACATAAGAAAATGGCCTTTCAGACCTTGCATAAAAAGCTATTGATTTCACTGGCTACAATTTATCCGGTATCTCATTCTCTTTAGAAAAAAAATTACTCAGCTGGGGCACATAATTATTGCCAGCAGCATAAGACGCTTTACAGTGTAAGATCACACTAACACATTAATTGTTTCTTTGACAGCTCTGTGAGAAACAGGGAAGAGTCCTGCCTATTTGCCAGAAGATTCATAAGCAGTCTCACACTATGTCTCATCCTGCAGATTCCCTCTACCAAGAATTTATCATCATAATCACTGAGCAAAATATGTGCTCCATTTAATAACAGGTTGCCAAAGTTTAATGGAAATTCAAACATATTGTGGAACTGAGTGACAAAGTAAGATTAATTGTTATGCCTCACTGTTAAGTCTGAATTTGGAGAACAGTACAAAAATGCAACACAGAATCACAGAATGGGTCAGGTTGGAAGGGACCACAGTAGGTCATCTGGTCCAACCTCCCAGCTCAAGCGGGGTCATCCTAGAGCACATAACACAGCGTTGTGTCCAGATGGTTCTTGAGTATCTCCAGTGAGGGAGATTACCTCAATTTCTCTGGGCAATCTGCTGCAGTGCACAGGCACCCATACGATAAGGAACTTTGTCCTTATACTCAGGTGGAACGTCCTTTGCACCAGTTTCTGCCCATTGACTCTTGTCTTATTGCTTGGCACCACTGAGAAGAGCCCAGCTCCATCCTCTTGACACTCTCCCTTCACATACTTATGTCCACTGATGGGGTCCCCTTTCAGTTTCCTCTTCTGAAGGCTGGACAAGCCCAATTCCCTCAGCATTTCCTTGTGAGAGAGATGCTCCTGTCCCTTAATCACATTTGTTACCCTCTGCTGGATCTGCTCCAGGAGCCCCATGTCTCTTGTATTGAGGAGCCCAGAACTGGACTCAGCACTGCAGATGTGGCTTCACAGAGGCTGAGTAGAGGGGCGGGACCACCTCCCTCAACTTGCTGGCAATGTTTTTCCTAAATCACCCCAGGAACCCACTGGCCCCAGAACACACTGCTGGCTCATGCACAGCTTGTTCACCAGGACTGTTCACTGCATTCTGTGTGGTTTCTGCTCCCTGGAGCCATTTAAATCTGGCATGGTGGCTCTGGTAATGCCCTCATATCAGCCTCAAGGGCTTGGGCTGCAGGAGCCTGTCAGGTTCCTGCGCATCTCTCAGCTGTTGCTAAATACATCTTTATTCAAAAGAGTATTAGCTAAGTGGTTTTGTTTCTCTCAACTCCATTCATCTGCAATTTTCTGACAGTGACAGACTTACTCAGCAAGCTATTGTGCACTCAAATAGAAAGCAATCTTGAGAAACAGCACAGCAGTTTTCTATTCCTTGGTTGCTGTTTGAAGAGTACTGGGGATAAAATGATGCATGAAGATTTGCTTTCTATTTCATAAAGCAGGATTACTCCATATTCTGAACCACAAACCCATGTTTGCTCCCCTTACATTTTTTCTTAATCTCTCATCCTTGAGTATTCCTAAAGAAGTAGTTATGGTATGTCCTGACAGAAACGTCTTAGAAAAAGCTGGCTGCTTCAATAAGAAGATCCAAGTCCAAATGTAAGGATTCCCCACAGAAAATATTTATTTTTCTGAAAATCTGTCAAAGAAAGAGTTTTTTAGTAAAATTAGGAACATTACTTACCACGGAAAAGTAAGCAAAATGAATGTGGAAGATATATTCTGCACATGCACTAACAAAGTATTTAAGCATAAGCTTAATTATAAGAAAGCGAGTAATCCCAGTGGCCTATATAACTGCTATAAGGAGATCATATCACTGGGATATAGAAGCAATTTTTGCCTCTCAGGGAATTGCTGGATTTTTGGGATTCCAAGATACCTTTGAAAGGTCACTCTGAGCTGATTAATTAACTAAGAAAAGAGCCAGACTGAATGACTGCATTACAACTTATATTGAGATGCATAACACATCATTTAAACTGAAGAAATTATGGACTAAATGATAAAGGCATTTAATGTCAGCTCCACAGATCAAACAACAAGCAAATGAAAAGCTATAAATAAAATAGCAGTGGTAACTTTAGTCAAAGCACTTTAGGAAAGGAATTTTCTATTACTGAAGATATTTGATTATTCACTACTTTATGCATAGAAGAAAGCCATATGTTCTGTAAACGACTCTTATATGCAAGGAAGCTCTTCAAGTTCTTGTAGGACTATTCTACATGTTTCAAAACACCTGATGGGGCCAGCAGATACCTGCAGACTGGCAGGGTTGTGTCCTCCCTTCCTGCCTTCCTGGTGAAGAAATGGGGATAGGGCTGGAGATGGGTACTGAGGTGGGCTGAGAGATCAAGGCAGGGAGGTCCAGGACACTGTGGTGGCTCCTGAGCATAAGGGAGACTCCTGCCAGGGCCTCTCCCAGCTCCCTCTGCTCACCAAGCCCCTGGCATCCACAGCCTGGATTCACCATGGTGCCCAGCTGGGATAAGCACAGTGCACAGGCCCCAGGCAGGTATCAGCAGCAGGAACTGCTGATACTGACTGCATCTCCCATGACGGCCCTAAATTTGTAGGCACATCTCTGAATTGCCCAGGAGGACAGCATAACTCTCTAAATAGGGTCTGCACTTCTTTCTCTGTCCATAGTCCAACAAAAAGGGCTGGGAGGAGCAACCCAAGGAGGGAGCAAGCTAGGCACAGGAGCAGGATCATAGAGCTGATATAAAACCTCACAAGCAGTTTGGGACTCTTGCATCATCCTGTCTCACAGGTTAAGCCTCCTATGTTTTGTACTAAACAATGCCCATTTCAGTCATCTGCTGTAAACCATTAAGATTAGTATCACTTCACGTTTGTTTTTCAGAGAAGCTTGGATTCAAACCAAATGATTCAGGAGCAGAGTTTGCTTACCTGTTTGCTTTGAAATTCCTTGGAAATCATCTAAACCACAGGCATTTCAGTGCAATAAAGGCACTTCAAAATACTCTATTCTAGCTCTTCAAGAATACCCTTAAACATCAATGTGTTTTCTGCTTTTATTAGGCAAGAAGATATACTCCCAAGTGATGAAAAATTAACTTCATGCCAGGGGAAAGTCATACATAGCTTTGTTAAACGTACCTTTACTTTTGAAGCATATTTTCAATGTTAACACTTCCAATGGCTTAGTAAAGGATAAAACATTATAGTTAGAAATACAGACTGAGTACTTGGTTTTAAAAAAGCAAATGGCATACTTTAAAAAGCAAGAGTAGAATGGTAGTGTTCTCTTCCCTCCTACTGGTGTAAAGGAAGAGCAGTTCTTTTGATATTTTCAGTGTTACGCCACTTAAAAGTTAATTCAATTGAAATAAAATACCAGTTTTGAAATTGGTATAAGAGGCCAAATTTAGAAGTTGATCAGCATTTGGATTTAAATTCAGTAACATGAGTCAGACCCCTGTTACAATCGGACAGATTTGCTAGTTAGAGTCTCTCCACAGTTCAAGAGAACAATGCAATTCAGAAACGTGATCACAAAAATAACAGTTTTGGATGACTGCAGCACAGCTGGATCTCAGCTTTAGAAACTATTACCACTTCTGGTTAGGTATAGAAAATTACTGGATTACCACCAGAATTTCAGTAATTAACCAGTAAATTGGATAATAACACTTTTGCACTCCTAATATTCCAAAGCATCTTAAAACACTATTGTCTGGTGGCCAGGACCATTATTGCTGTCTACTAAGAGGACTGGGGCTCCAGGAAGTCAGTTCAATGGTCTCTGATCTTAGCATCAGGGATTACTAGCATATAAGCATAAGAAAAATTGTAGGTACCTTACTAAATCTAAGTATTGCCAAAATAAAGAAGATGAAAATGTTTTGGATTGAATATACGGATGTTGTGTTAGTGCTGACCCCTGCAAGGGATCAGCAATACAAACCTTAAGAAGGTCAGTTACATTATGTTAATGGTATTTTTCATTTCTGTAGTGAAAACTGTAATCTACAGAAGATTACTGCCCCTTTTGTCCAATTCTTGAAGTACTGCATCTGGAAGTACCATGAATAGGAATGGATTTTTTAAGTTGTTTCCTTATACTAATCAGAAAATCCCTGAAGTGACAAGTACCATAAGAAAAAAGATTACTTAATGTGCCAGGATCTGCTTCCACCAGCAATAATTTGATTAGTTTGTTATAATGTTAGTCTGCTGTTCATGCTCTACTTTACATATGAATAGAGCAAAACTTAGTGGAGGAGAAGTGTTAATAGCCTCTCATGCAGCTTCCCTAGAACAACCACTTATTTCACTCTCAGTCCAAGACTAGGCTTTTTGATCCTCCTGTAACTCATGTATTACTTTTCAATTCATTATCAGATGATGGACATAAGCCAGTGGTGCCTCACATTTTAAAAATTAAAAGGAAATTTTTATAATAGAGCAGCATATTCATTTTTTTCTCATTTGCATTGCCAATTTACTGTTACTGGAAGTGCTTTTGTACTGTATCCAAATGCTCAAATGCTGGCAGAAACATCATGAAGCTTTTATTTTTTCCCTTGGAAACTGAAGGCAGTAAGTTTCAGTCTAGTGAGGTAGGTTCCTTATTTTCTGAATTCACACTGTTGTATTTAATCCATTGTCTCATGGCAGATAGGACCAAACAAATTTGTTGCCTCCCCATTTTTCTAATGTGATACCATTCAATCTATTAAAAGGAAATTTTTTTCTCTTGCAAAGCTGTACATCTGGGGGGGATTTATTGCAACTTAATTTGCCTTATCTTCTAGGAAAAGATACTGCTGAGTGTCCCATTTCCTCTGTCCATTGCTTATTTATAAGTGTATATAATCTGTTTCCTGTTCACAACTGTATCTGCTTTTGTTAATGCATTCCATTATTATGTTTTTTTATTATTTTTCTTTCTCAAAGTAAATGTCCGGATTTCATTTGACTAATTAAGTTTTCTTTCTTTGTGTTAATGTTAGTTTTGCAGCCTTTATTAATACTGAAGAATCTCCCCATACTAGACAACCTACAGACCTATTTTCTCAGATGAATAAAAACTACAGAGTCTAAGCAAAAGCAGCCATTGTTCTTCCAGCTTGTTGTGTCTTCTGACATTTTATTGCATTTTATTCCACTTGGTTCCTTTGTAGGCTGCATTAGGCAAAGATTCTTTTCTCCAAAATTCAGTATGGATCACATTCTATTTGATCACACATTATTAAAGTACATAGACCACCACCGATGGAACCACTGTAAGAAAAATAAGAATAGCAATAAGTTTTAAAAGCAAAACAAATGGATTCTATTTTTTTAGATTCCTTCAAAATGCCTGCCACTAAGGAACTGAAAAAGACTGATGCAACTGCAGCTACAGTGCACTTTATTCAACCTTTAGTCTTCATCTTCAGTTATTTTTAACTGTATTTTAATAATGGACTGCAGCTTTTTCCTTTCCTGTATTGTATCAGAACTCAGGCGATGATAAACTTAAGTGCAGTTGCCTTTTAAAAGCATCCAACCATGTTTTACTACTGGAGACTTGTTTCCAGGTGGTACTCAGCATTGGTAGTCAAGGTCAAGAGCTTCAGGGCCATTATGCATCACCATGTTCCAGTAATAAAAGGCCAGGGCCAAATCTTTGATAGCAACATTTCTGTGACTATGTCCTTCTGTCTCCCTGACTACCGGGAAGCACAGGTACTCTCAACAGTCAGGAGAAACGATGCATTATTTAATTGTCCGTTGCTATATAATGTGGGACCACATTTGGATTATCCTAAACCAAGAGGATAGAGGTAAGGGATAGGAAGGCTGGTTGTGGAGACCTATTTAAGAGCAGTTTATAGCTCCTAAGTAACCACCACCTCTTGCTGAGGCAAATATTCAGGTAGTGACAGTGATGACTGCTCAGACAGAGCCTTCCTCTTCTAACCTTTATTCCCCCTATGCCCTGGCAAACATTTTTGAATTGAATTCATGCTGCACAAGCTCTGGTTGAGGACACTGCTGAAAATGTGGCTGCACCCTACAGAGCAGCCAGGTCCCCTGCTGCCATGCAAAAACACAAATATTGCCACTGTAAAACAGAGGGACTCCCAAGAAATCCTGTCCATTGACCCACCAAGGGAGCTCACTGTGCTTGGTTCAGAGCATTTAGACCTCAAGGCACCATTATGGTAATTCAGTTTCACCTTCTGCATAAAATGAGAGTTTGCAGGTTTTGTTTCACTACAGCAGATACTACTGAGTTGGAAGCTAAAGATTATTATGTCTAACTGACCTTATTGTATCAAAATGAAAACCCCATAAAAATTGATTTCTAGGAGCAAGGGATTATGCTGTCCTTCTAAAGGCATACAGTTTGATTGTTCTTTTTCATTTCCCATTTATATCTATGCACTTAATTTATTTTTAGTGCTAAATATACACTCAAGCTAAGTCACCTCAGTAAAAGACATGGAGCTGGTAAGATTTTATACCAAAATTCACTCCTCATAAATGTATTTATTGAATCACACAGGGTGAGATTTAACACACCGATCCATCCCAGTAAGTAAGAAGGGAGATATGTTTTAAAAACTCATGATGTATGTAGAAGTAACGAAATGTGGATTTTGTTTTCACCGATATTTATCAAGTTAATTTCTGAGAAGACACCTCAAATATTAATATGACTGTGCATTCAGCTGCTATACAGTGGCACAGGTGTTATGTATGAAATCACTCCCTACTGTTCTAGTCCCAAAGTCCTACCCGTTAACACAACAGAAGCCCAAACTATTCTCTCTAAATGATGGCTTCCCAGTACTAGCTGATGACTTTGGATCATGAGGTAGCAGAAGGGAATTTCAAGCTTACAACCAGGATTAAGATCTGTGGATATGGACAAGCTGAAAAGTATGGAGTGCTGTCTGTTGATTTAACTTTTCTGTCCCTCCCCATGAGTTTATGTGAGGCTTTAGGTCTCTGTAGCATTCCTAATTGCTTCACAAGCAAAGGTCATGGAGGGGTGATATATAATTGATGTAGAAGACCATTAGGGCGAAGAGCTCTGTGCCTAGAGGAAGACACAGTTTCTAAGGAAAGAGTGCTGCAGAATAAAGCTTCAGAAAACTGCTGGTGCACTGGAGTTTTAAGCAGTCCCTCAAGTACATTTCTTCCACCTGACAAAGCCTGTAGCCATCTGTAAATACTGATACACAAACTTTCAGCTTTGAGGTCAAAGTTAATTTGAGTATGTTTTGCAAATACATATTTCAAATGAAACCTATTCAAATGTACATAAACTTGTTTGCCATATTTGGGGAATATTTCCCCCCCTTTTAAAAATACATTCTGTAGCAAGGAAAACAAAGCAGAGTCAACCATGGACAAGCTTTGAGATGTTTCAAAAATGCTTCTTATAACAAGCTTGACAAGATGCAAAAAGGGTAATGATGTAAATATTTTAAACACAAAGTAAACAAGACAGCTCCACCTCTACTCACCTCCACGAGAAAAAAAAAAACCAACAAAAAAAACCCCAAAAAAATAAAGGCCTACAAACCCCCAAAAACCCCCTAGGCCACCACTGAAGTTTTCAGCAAGACAGCTGAAGAAAAAACTTTATTGAAAGAGAAACTTCAGACTGATCAGAATGTTTAAGAGAGAAAAAACACTGACCTATCAAAAACACTAGGACATAGCTTTATAAAGTCTTTTTTTCATCAGCTAAGATATAAAATTTTCATAAAGGTCTAGCATTACTTGGAAACACTGTGTATGGAAGATGGATCTTTCCTTGAGCCATATTCCATGTAACAGCCAGAAACTAAAAATCAAATGCAAATTGAGTATCATCAATTTTTTTTTAAAGACTGTTAAAAGTGTTTAAGTCTGTTAAATCTGTTAAATTGCTTAATAATTCTCACTGGAAGAGGCAGAAACCATATTATTTGAGTTGGTTAAAGCTGGAGAGTACAAAACTTCTATCCCTATTGGGAACAATCCTACACCTACAAGGTATTGGACAAGATGACCTCAGAGGTGTTTCCATCCCTTATTTCTTTGACTCAATGAATAAACATGAACCTAATCAGAATAGGTGTACTGTTTATCTAAGCAATAACATTCAGTTAACTGGAGCACACAAGGGAATTAACTACTCTTATGCTGCTGATTAAACAAGATCAGAGAGCTTTAAAATAGGCTTTGGAGTTTTAATTTGCAGACCTTGGTAGGCAACTGTATTGTAGTAACCTGTATATAACCTTGGACCTGTGAAACAAACCTTAAACAAGAGGTTTTTTTATAGGAAAATAGTTTGTAAAACACAAAGGCTACAGAATTCAACTCTAAGATTACATGTGAAATAATGTGCTATAATTCTTCAGACACACAGGTTCAAAGAAAATAACTTCACGGAGAAAGAAAGAAAATGCAAAGAGCACCTTATATCAAGAGTGGCTTAGAACACAGGATGTTGCTGGATAATTTCTTCAGATGACTTGAATTTGCCTATGAATTTAAAGCCAAGTATCATTTGCATCGCTATTAGTTTTGACCCTTTCTTCCTTGAATGTGATTGTTGATTTCATGTTCCACATAGTCCCTTCTTCCTCATCCAAGTATTCACGTGTTAAAAGTAAATCAAGCAATTTCAACATGGTTAAGATATTACCATTGTTAGTTACTATATTTATGGTTTTAATAAAGCATATCCTTTCCCATAAAAACTGTGCCAATACAAGCTAGCACATAGGATGCTTTTATAGCGAAGCAAACAGAAGGTGATGGGTCTGGCCAGCATGACTGTGCTCCATGTAAATGAAGGCTTACTGGTATTACTAGCTCTGTACCAAGCTGGACTTTAAAACCCTGGGCATGAGCTTCTTTTCAGCTGTGGGCTTTGTTTGTTTCTTTCTTCTCTCTACTCATTTAAAAAAAGTGACGTCACTAGAACTAGAGGTATAAGGTGAAGTCTCCTTGAGCAGAAAAGAAGAAAAATGCTGACTGCTGATGGTGGACAAATGGGAAAAAAAACCAGCTGCACTTCTCAGTCCATGGGTGAGCTTGCATAGCAAGCAGGGCAGAGGGAAGAGCAAACCTTGCCACAGATCTCTTGGGCTGTCAGCCAAGTGTGTGTTGTTGAGAGTTTTTGCCATAAAATGCTACCATGCATTTCTAGTCTATTATTCAGACATCTTTCAGGTCATGATTGCATTTGATATCCCAATATACTGACACTGCTTAAAATTGTAAAATGTATCCCTTTGACAGAAATTCACACTGTGCTACTTAAGACAGCTCAAATGGCATCATCCAGGTGAGAGAACACTTTTTAGAACATTATGATCTGTCCTTTGGGATTGAAAGAATTTCAGACAAGTTAATTTATATATGAAACAACAGCTGTTCTAATGTAGAAGGCATTTGGTTTGGGATCAGCAGATTCGCAACCATCAGATTACTTTGACTTTTTTTTATATAATATTTTTCCTTTGGAAAAAAAAAAAACACCTTTTTTAAACTATGATCTTAATTTTTTTTTTTTTTATTAGTGAAGTGTGAACCCAACAACTTGTTATTACTTTATTAAATTTTCTACATTATTATTATTTTTCCATCTCTTCCATATCTTCCCCTACTTCTACCTTTCCCCTTTCACCACAGTCATCCAGATCTCCTTTTTTTATCATCTTATTTTTACTTCACCCTTTATTTCACATTTTTTCCCAAAGACAAAAATATAACATCTACTATATTTGAGTAAAATTAGTATAAAATTAATGTAAATTCAATTAAAAGTCTTAGGAAAGATGATTGCAAAGACAACAAAGTTATAGTTGAAGATTGCAAGGTGAAGAAACTGTATCTTTAACTGCAACACAATATCACATTTTGAAAAAAATCTCACATCAAGAAATTGGAGAAGAATGGAGCTCCTAGAAAAATATAAAAAGCCCCAATCATTGGCACAAAGATTCTAAAAACTTAACTTTAGAATATGTGGCTCAAAGCCAAATAAGTTGGCACATAAGTCACATCTCCCCTATATTTTCTAGTATAAGACAACATGTACAAAGAAGACATATGTGAAAGTTTAATTGAAAGGAAGATATTATGCAAGAAAAAAAAAGTGAAAATTACTTCAACAAAGATCTTTCAGACAAATTGCTAATGAAGACAAAAAAGCCCCACAATGACAACACTTTACCAACTGTTGTTTCAAATCGTCAACACGCTTACAATTTGTGGTGCTAAACAAGATGTTACACCTGGATATGTCCTATACTTACCTGGATTTTCCTTGGACAAAATCCAAAGATAAACTACTCAACATTTTGCAAATTTTTTTGTCAATCACTTATACAGCACGTGGGGCCACATATTCTGTATAGAAAATCTTTTTTTTAAAAATTTATAATTATCTGATTCTATTGTCTCTAAAGTGTTGTATTTTAAAGATACAGACTTTAGCTGTAAGGTTAGGAGAGCAATGTAAGTGTGTGCTAATCTCAACAAAGGAACCAGGGGCCCCAAAGATAAGATCACAGCTCTTAGGTTTCACCATAAAACTATTGAAATGCTGTTACTGTAAATATCTAATTCCAAAACAAAACATGAAACTGTTGTGTACTTAAACTCATGTTGCTTCTGGAATGGATTTTGCTATATTCCTAGATGTTTTGCAAATAAAATATCCTGCCACTTAAAAGGTAGAAGGATTTCAACATCTGAGGATGGTTCATAAAATGTTTTTCCGGTACAGTCTAAGGACTACGAGATAGCAAGTGATTCTAGCTATTGTGAAAACCCATGTGAATATGCAACAAAAAAACCTTGTAAATAGTGAAAACATAATTCTTGGGACTAGTTCACTGCAGAAGCAGAAACTTCTGACTTTTAAATTAATGGCTTGTAGATGTAAAATATCACTTTTTAGTATTAAGTAACTGTAGAGTTACTTATGTTTTTGAATAAAAATTACAGCAAAGTCAAACCATGAAGCACAAGGAATCAAAGAATCATAGAATATTCTGGATTGGAAGAGACCCACAAAAATCATCCAAGTCCAATTCCTGGCCTGACACAGGACACACCAAGAGTCACACCATGGGCCCAGGAGTACGATCTAAATGCTTCTTGAACTCTGACAGGCTTGGTGCTGTGACCATTTCCTTGGGGAGTCTGTTCCAGTGCTCAGCTATCCTCTGGGTGAAAAATGTTTTTGTAATATCAGTCTAAACCTCCCCTGACACAACCTCAGGACATTCCCTCAGGTCCTGTCACTGGACACCACAGAGAAGAGATCAGTGTCTGCCCCTCCTCTTCCTCTCACTATTCAGAGGAATTGTAGACTGCACTGAGTTTTCCCCTCAGTCTCCTTTTCTCCACGATGAACAGACAAAGTGACCTCAGCTGCTCCTCACACGGCTTCCCCTCAAGGCTCTTCACCTTTGCTGCCCTCCTTTGGATGCTCTCTAATAGCTTAATGTCTTTCTTACAGTGTGGCACCCAAAACTGCACACAGGACTCAAGGTGAGGCTGCCCCAGTGCAGAGCAGAGCGGGACAATCCCCTCCCTTGCCCAGCTGGTGATGCTGTGCCCGATGTACCCCAGGACAGGGCTGGCCCTCCTGGCTGACAGGGCACTGCTGACTCATGTTCAACTTGCCATCAACCAGGATCCCCAGGTCCTTTTCTATGGCACTACTTTCCAGCCTCTCATTTCCCAGTCTGTCTGTGCACCCAGGGTTGCCCCATCCCAGGTGCAGAATCTGACAGTTGCCCTTGTTAAACTTCATATGGCTGGTGACTGCTCAGCCCTTCAGTTTGCCCAGGTCTCTCTGCAAGGCCTCCCGGAGTTGGGAGTCAACAGCTCCTCCCAGTTTTGTATGATCTGCAAAATTACTTAGTATCCCAACAAAAAAAACCCAGTTTTTTTATTGTTTTGTGCTCAACAATTTCATTGAACAACCAATTTCGAAATAAAATAATGTATTACCCATATCCATGAAATTTTTCACAGTAGTGGATATGTATTCTCCTACCTTCAGCTTAACCACTGCACGGATTATAATTTTGTGTTGGTAAGAAAAATTGAAAAATATGCTTTAAATATAGGGATATTTATAAGCAGAAAAATAAAGAATTTCAGGAATAAGCAGTAAAAATGAAGAAAGAATTTTGGAGGTGAATGAGCATACCGTAATTACTGTGGAACATTCCATTTATTTATCATACTACTTCCAGTGCTCAGATAGCTATTTAGATAAATCAATTATGTATCATGAACTCAATTCAACTTCTAATTTACTTAGTGAATAAAGCAAACAATGATCAGCTACACTGTTTCTTTGAGGCTTTTCAAGCCATTAGAATTTACCCATTGAACTGTTGGAGAGGATGAAAGTTTGGTAAGAAAGTTTCACTGATATGTAGGCTTGGCAGAAAGATCTCTGAATGTAGAAACTGAGGATGAGATAAAAATGAAAGCAAGTTTTGATATAGAGTAAAAGATGTTTTGCTGAAACACTGACCACTGAATAACTGAGAAGGCAAAAGTTGGAGATGAGTTGGAAGGAGATTTTTATGAATAGGACAAAGGTATGTGACTACAAACAAAGACATGTTTTTCACCAAGTAAATAAGTCTCAAGAAGATCATAAGTAAATAGAAAACATGTTTTTACCAAAAAGAGCTATCATAGGAAAACAAGAAATGTTGATGTGGCAAGAAGAAGAGAGGTCTGAGAATTTTCCACGGTAAGCTTAAATTGTAACTTACTTACTCTTGTGATTGGATAATAATGACTATAATATGGTAATGGTAGTAGCTATGATAGGCTATAGGCAAATGTAAAGGTGTTGTGTATGGTGCTTATTGGTTGTTATGTACTAAGATACTCAGCAAAGAAAAGTATAAAATGCTTTGTAACTTGAACAGAAAGCAGCTTCAGGCATGCCTACAGCTGGAGCTGGCAGCTGTAGGGCTGGCTCTGGATACCCACTCCCTGAGCTGCTGTAACTTTGCCTATGCAATAAACAGCTTTCAAGAGACCTGCCTGAAGTCCAGACATCCTTCGTGAACCTTTCTCCTGTATTGAACGAATGAGACACTGCTATAACAAGTTATGATTCTTTGTAGAAATCAACTGTTGATGGGGAGGGGTGGGAGGAGGCACAATTAGGTCTCATTAGCATGATGTCACGCTACTGATGATTAGTGTTTGTATAAAACTACAGCTCCTACCACTGACTGTGGAGGCTGACTTTTCCTACTAGTATAAAGCCGACCATAGGAGATTTCTCTACCAAACAGCCATATTTTAAAGGCATGACTTAGACAAATGTTGAATGAGAGGAAATTAAAACTCTTTTATTTTTCAATGTTTGTGGTATTTTGTCACTGCTGAGTTTGCCTGAGCATGGCAATCTATTTTTACTGCTGTCATGTTCATGTTGTCTGTCAGTTTGTGGTAGCTGTCTCTCATGCTCTCCCCTCAGAGCATGTGGCACTAAAAGCCCTTACTGATAGTCATATTGGTAGCATACTGAATGTATGAAATCAAAGCTTTAAAAGCTGTATTGGAAGTCAATCCAAAATCTGAACAACTGTGATAAAATTATAGCAGTCACATATACTTAAATCTTCCTCTGATGGACAACCTTGATATCAGCTGCAGAACTTACTGGAGTGCCCTACTGAGGGATGTTTCAAAGCAAAACAAATCCCCCCATCTGAGCATGATGTAGACAAGTATTCTTAAGATAATCTCCTTTTATAGACATCAGAGATCAATATGGCCTATTGTATCTGAGTTATAATTTCATCATAAATCAGGTGCCTAAAACAGGGCAGGAATTTTTAATGCTGCCTTGCGCTTATTAGCTAAAAAGGAAGGTCAGAAAAAGTAGCTGCTATAGGTACTTCTAGTTGAGTTAAATACATTGACAGTAATTTTTATCTTAAGAAACACTGACTGATTTACTTGCTTGACTTTGAAATTGATTTAATCTCAATCCCTTCAGTTAAAACATTCATTGTAGTAAAACCACTGTAAGCCACTTTTTCCAATTCACAGGTTCCTTTTCCCCCTTTCCTCTTTCTTCAAGGAGCACAGAAGCATGGCACCAGTGGTGTTTGTTTGGGTTTTGTTATTTAATACATTCCTCCTTTGTTTTCCATGCATCAGTTCTGCTTGCTCTCTTCATCAATATTTGCAGACAGTTGCAAATATTGCTCTGACAATTTTTGTATTTATTTCCAGAAATTTTTGCCAGATAGGAAGGCCTCCTAAAAATTTTCACTTTTACCCTTTATTTCATTAGTTATAAAAAGTGATAAAATTAGTGTATTTGTGGACAGGGAGAGAACAGTGTCTGTCAGTTACAGATCACAGAAGTCCCAGGTCACAGAATATTCTGAGTTGGAAGGGACCCACAAGGATCAGCAAGTCCAGCTCTTCAGTGAATCCCTCATATGGGGGTTGAATTCAAAACCTTGGTGTTATTAGCACCATGCTCTGACCAGTTGAGCTACTCTCACATGAGCAGTCCCTCATAATATTTTTGGAAACAAATTAAGACAATATAGTCCACAACAGTGAAAAAGCAGATGGGCAAAAATCTGTCTGAATTAATGATTTCACAGGGTAGTGGTATAGTGCATCACAGCAATAAAATTAAATCTAGAAAAAAGCCCTAATTATTAAGCAGAGATTAATGTAAGTCACCACACCAATGCTGACGGGCACATCTCTTTCACTCAGCCTTGAGGAGTACCCTTGAAGGGGCATCCCCAGTTCAAGGGAGGAAACTTCATACACACACTCCAAGAAGGAATTTATTAAAGGAACCGACCTTATGGAAGTGGACTTTTATAGGATTGACTGCCAGTTATATGTCTTCACATCACCTTAGCAGCTTATCTGCCAAATCTTTGCTTCGCTATCAAAATAATAAGTTAGGGCTGATAAGCCAGACTGATTTTAGCATAATTCAACACCAAAAAGCAGCACATGGGCCCCCTGTCAACCCACCACTGATAGTTTGCAAAATAGGGCATTGTGTGAGTTATTTGATCACGTTCCAGGGCAAAGCATCCTACAAGCATACTACAAGCGCAGAAGCTGACCCTGCTTTAAGCAGCAGGTTGGATTAGAGACCTCCTGAGGTCCCTTCCAACCCGAATGATCTTATATGACCCTGTCCTATGATCTTGTATCTCTGTTACCATATTCAATTTCTAAAAGTGCTTCCATTTTCCCATATGAAGCACTGCCAAAGAAACGCAACCTCCGAAACATCAGTCACACCCCCAAAACTCAAATAACCTTCCAGAGGCATCAGATTCTGAAGAATCATTTCTGTTGTGTTGATGTTTCAATACCATCCTCTTGAGATGTAAATGTTTTCCTAAAATAACTTCTCATCAATTCTTTAAAAGGATAGAGTATATCACCAGCAACCTCCTCCAGGTTATATTCAGGTAAGGAAAGTATTTTAGATGTCACCTGGTATTATTCTTACACAGGTATCTATTTGCTACTGCAGACTCATATTCAGATTCTTGCAAAATACTGAGGATGTTGCAGTTTTGGGTGTCACCCCCTCATCCATAAAATAAAGAAACTTTGGTTTCTTTCCTTTTTTAAAATTTTATTTTACAGTTAACAAAATATTTTACAAAGCTTAACTATTGTAGTCATGCATTGTTAAGCATGAAGTAATTCTAGGTTTTTAATTTCAGAACTGACTCTCACAGTATTTATAAAAACTAACTTCCTATGGGAATTGTACCATCTCATTCCTTGGGAAAAACAGGTATTTTGAAGGGAAATAAGACTTAAGGAAGCTGAATGTTAATTTAAACAGTGGTAGGTGTATGAGACATCTGAAGAATTTGTAATGTTAAATTTCTGGCAGAAAAGGATTAATAGAAGAGCAAGTGGTGAAAGGAGTATGATTAATAGTTTCACATGACTGATTCATTACAGTGTATATGATGCTGTTACATATTGCCTTGCAGGTTCTTTTGGAATATAGGCACATTTTTAATTCTGAAGAAAATGCTGTGCCATGCAGTTTTCTGCTGCAATTGCTGTGCATACCAGCTGAGACAAGTACTGTCTTGAACTTGGGAACTTTTACTTTGCCTCAGCTTCCTAAAGTGATGATACTGGAGACACAATTACTTCCCAGGAATATTCTGTTGACACTTCTGAACAAGATTACATCCACATACCCTACGCTGACATCTTTCACTCAAGAGCCAACACATATGTACAGCAGACCCTGACAAAATACCAGGTCAACAGCTTCCATTTTATTGCAAATTCAACCATGTAAAGCTTCTCAGGATCTGTTTCCCTGCAGCCACAGTAAGGAGTAGGGGACCAGGGACACAGCATATGTCTGCGTCTCGTTTACTGGACAAATATGTATACTTACCCATTTGCAACTGGGAGCCAGAATTTTATATATATTCTTCCTCAAATATTTAGAAGCCATATAGGAGTCTCTTTCAACCAAAAGATTTTCTTCTCTGGATGACCCTACAACTTTATCTACAGTTTGGAGTTTTTTCATGAACATAAACCCAGAAGGCCTAAGTTGTGCAGAATTCATGAGAAGCATCCACCATCATTACAGTTTCTATTTAAGGAGGAGAAATAGTGAAAAGAAAATTAGCATTTTGTAGTTAGGTTCTCTCACTTTTTTGAAAACTATGCATTTATGTTTTGCAAATGCCACATTATTTATTTTCACATGGAAAGACATTCAAACTATTTGATAAAAGCAATTTGATAAAATATTAATGAAACTGAATAATAATTGAAAATTATTTAGCATTAGTTGGCTAGATGCTCTAGAAATCAGAACCCTATGACTGAATAAAGTTTCATGAATTTAAGAAAAATCAGTATGCTTCTCATGGGGAAAAAGAGCACTCATAAAATCCAGTATACATATGTAATGGCTGAGTGCAGTGAAAATGAATGAAGTTAAAAATCAGGGAGGTGGAGGGGTGAAATCAGCAAAGGAAGAAAAGGATGCTATAGAAATAAATTATGATCAGTGTTAATAAATATGAGGGGGGGCCATAGAATCTTGTGCTTATTTGAGGAGTTAGAAATTAAATTAATCAACATACTTAAAGTGACTCTCTAGATAGAAATGATAGATGTATTTCAAGCAAATTATAGATTCATTTTAAGTGGGGTATTTTGTTGATGTTTTTTTGCAAGTTGGAAAGAGAGGTGATGTCATATCAGAGGATGGATATACAACTGCAACTCAGATGGTGGAAGACAGCTAAAGTTTTGCATATATATTAAAAGGTAAATGAGGGGCTCTGTGTCGTAACAGCTTGTCATCCTGATATTGATCCTGGGTGAAATATTAAATGGCTGACACAAGACTATTAATAAAAAATTAATTCAAGTGCTAAAGAAGTAAAGGATTAAAACATAATAAATGAGAGGAAAAAAACCTCAATAATGCTTTTGATAAAGATACATCTGGCAAGTTCAACAGGATCTATTTCCTGTTATTTATTTAAAACCTTGCTCACCAACTCATTGTAGCATAATATTTCAATTTAAGAAAAGTGAAAAAAAAAAAGCAAAGTAACACATAAGAAGTAGATTAAAAAGCTGATAAATATTTCCTTAAGCTTCTTGTAGCAAGGATTAATAATCAAAGAGGGTGCATTGCCAGCAGGATTTCATAGCATTTTGAAACTGGCCATAACTACAAGATTGTGGATTCTGCCTTGATGAAAGATTTATGTTGGTGTAAAAATCCCTTCCTCCCAAATACCAAGAATAAAACCACAGTGTCTGTTCAATGTCACTCTGGATGATCTAGCCAATTAAATCAGTTTGAAATATGAAGTATGAGGAACCAAGCAATACACAGGGCTTAAAATACTAATCCAAAATATCTTACCAATACTCATGTTAGGAGTTCCATCTTTGTATTACTTTTCTATAAGTCCAGACTGGCTGTGACAGTTTCTCATACCAACAGGCTCAAATGCTCATTTTACACACACACACACACGCACACACAGAGTGTAAAGATGGCTGGAAACAAATCTGGCTGGAGCTGGAATGCATAGAAACATTGTAATCAGAATATTTCCATTCCCTGAGACCAGAACAAGCAAGTAATCCTTTGGGAAATTTGCTTAGAAACCAACAGATAACATTTGAAAGATAGAGGCATGTGCCTATATTGAATAAAACTTTCCAAATAACTCACAATACAATATCCAAATGCACTTCAGGAACTACAATTTACACTGTGCTAGTCATGGTAAATGCTTACTGTATACTTCACATATCTTTGCAGACCTATGTGTATAAAACCAGCAGCTGTGTAGCTGCCATTGTTGATCAGATTCCCCATAGAGCATACCTTGCACAATATCTTATTTCTAACAGTCAGTATCAAACTATTTGCCAGTTTCTGCAATCCATTTCCATGGCAATGTTTGTCTAAATCCTCCATTATTTGTTATTAATATACAGTCAGTTTACTTTGAAGTACAGTCTAAATCACAGACAAATAGGTTCCTTAAGGCTCACAGAGAAGTGATAAATTCTTTCTGCTATCTCAGAAATCAGACTTCTTTGGCATATTAAAATCAGATTAATGTAATGGCAAAATGTCACATTTGCTCTGTATACCATCAGTACATCTGTAACTTCTTTCTCATTCTTGAGAATATTCATCTTTTGCATGGCCTACAGCACAGACACAAGTATCCAGGATACTAACCAGCAGCAGACATCTCCTCTGACTAAATTAAAAAGTCCAGCTCCACACACCACCCTTTCCCACCATCAGACTGCACCATGAACAGATTCATGAGAAGTCTGATGAAATGTGACTATCATTCAAACCTTTCCCTTCCACCATGTCCAGGACAGAATGCATAAGAAGCAATGAGAACACACAGACTTAATGATTGCCCAGAATATTTTATAGACTCCAGTAGTTTGTGGCTCAGACTGCAAGGAAAAAAGGGATATCTACAAGCACCCATTCTTTGTTTTCCTAATAATTTTTTGAGCCCCTGAGGCAGGAAGTTCCTCTCTATGAAATCATATTAATCTATGTTTAGTAATTTTACTTTTTGGAAGAATTTCCAATAATTCGCTCTGTACAGACAGCAGAATCACTAGTCTGTAGTCACCTAGATTGCCTTTGAAACCTTAAAAAACTCCACTGGTGCCACTTCTGCCACTTGGTGGCCTCTAATACCACAGCGGTTTTATGCTGGAGATAGCTGAACTATGAATTGTGTTAAGCACTTTCATTAGAGTTAATTAAGAACTCTGTGGCGAATATCATCTGATCATCACAATCTCTATTTGTTCATTTTCTCTACATGTTCCATACTTTTTCTAGCAAACAATTTAACAGATTCCCTAACAGACTAAACCCAGGATTTCTATGCAGGAAGTCCCCAGTCTTCTCAGTGATAAACAGCAGTGCAAACAACCAAATCAAACAAACAAAAAAAACCCTCCTCACATAATTTCTCTGCTGTGGTTTCAACCTTTAAGTCCTCTTTTTATGCCTTCATCCTAAATTAGCTTTACACACTCTTTGATAACTCTTCATTCTGAAGTCTTTGGAAAAGATTTATGACTTCATTTTATGTTTAAAAGAAATGATTCGTTGGAAAATTTGGGGTTTGCCTTAATATATATTTTGCACATAACTTCCTAGAGTTTCTGATCCTTTTTATTTTCTCTTTGCTTTGATTTATATGCAAAAATTTAAAGACAAATTACACATCCAGGCCTAGCACTTCAAACAAGTATTTCAAGATCTTTCGTATTTCCTACTGCATGTTGACACTTTCTTAAAACTATTCCCAAAGACTTCATTTACACTTCACTTGAAAAAACAAAACCAAAGCATTCAAAAAGCCCAGAATTATATTTGTTTTCCTTCAAAGTCTGTGTTATTCAGTGAATAAAGTTAGCAGTTGCGGGCATTTTGTTGTAAGAACATACTTAAAACTAATGAATAGATCATTAACTGTGATCAAAACAGACAAAGAAGTCACGACTGCTCTGATGTAGGATGTTGTGTTTTTAAACAAGCTTGCTTAGATACTTCCATGGATTTTTCTTGGCTTAAAGGACAAATGCTCTAGATATCACAGCCTCATAACAATCTCATGATATATGCACGTTACCCAAGCAATCTGTATTGTGCAAGTTATAAAGATTTTTCAAGGGGTTTCCAAATTAGCTCAAATTTCAGTATAAAGCTTCACCTATGTAACATTTTTATGGGGCTAAATCCCAGATGGAAATATCCCAGGCACGGAACAATGTTATGCTTTTTGGTTTTTATACCCCTTTCCGTATCTCAGTTTTTCTGCATTACCCAGCAGAAAGACACAGAGCTGTATTGGTTTAGTTGCAGTTAACTGAAGTATCTCTCCAGGCAGCACTGACATTCCTCCACAGGTTGCCAGTGGCTCCCTGGTTTGTACTGTGCCATAGCAGCATCGCAGACCAAATGTATGCTCACACACCGTGGCCCCAGTGTAAAACAAAGGTGCCAACTGGAAATGCCATCAATTCATTCTGAGGATAGAAAATACCTCTTGCCACGTGTCGTGGCAAGAGCTGACAGATCAGTCTGCCACGTCTGCTCCCAGAGAAATTGTTGCGTTTGCCAGCCAGAGCTGTTTTGTTTCAGCCGTACAGTCAGAGCTGGGTAAAGAGGAAGAAATGCAGCTGCTAACAGGAGCACTCCATGTAACACAGGAACTGTTCATCACTTCAGGCAGGAAGGTTCTTGCCTCATATCTACCTTCTTCCCAATTAAGCCGTCGTTATTGCTTGGCAAACACCAACATGCCAAGAGAAGCAAAACGAAGAAACTGCAGTAGGAGGGAAGCGTCTTTAGGGTAACAGAGATTCCTGGAAGCCAAGCATTGGTGGGAGGGCTGAGCTTTGGACAAGATACAGAACACTGAACATATATATTCTGTTTCAGGATTGCACTGCATACATTATTCTACACAGAGAATACTTGAGATTGTACAGTATGGGTTTATCTTTCATTTGAAGACTTGTCTAAAACATCTTAAGGTACAAATCTGCCTTCATCAGAGGATGAGTTAAAATAGAGGTGTTATACTAAGACCATCATATTAAAAATTTACTATTTTTATTTTCTTTTAAGTTTACAGACTGTTAAGGAAAAAAAAAAACAGCAACCAAAAAAAACCACCAAAACCCCACAAGATTTCAAGCTTGTTTCATACCTCTTAAAAAAACAACCAAAAAAAAAATGTGAGCAGAGTATTTTAATCCTTCTAAAAGAACCACAACAAATTTTTTTCTAGTAAAAGCAGGGGGAATGTTTTGTTGCTTTTTTTTTTAAGAAAATTGAGCTGCCAGAGAAAATCCACAATAAAGCCATCAACCTCTGGACATGCAATTCTGTAAAAATACTCCAGTTCTGGAAGAGGAAGTGTTATATTCTCATTTCTGCTCACCTCAAGTGTTTCACATGGGGCTTATTGTCCAGCACAGTTATCCATGGTTCTGGGTCACTGTCATAGATTAGCAAGCATAGTCCCGGAAGGGACGTCATTGCTAAGGGCTGCTTACAGTTTCCTCTGGGAACTGATAGAACCTATCAGCTGGCCAGTTTGAATATGGACAATTCTCTAAGCCACTTAAAGTTGTGATCACCTCTGTGATCCACATTTAAGAATAGGCAAACTCCCCCTCCAAGCTCTCTCTCGTTTCCGGCGCTGGGACAAGTGGCTGCAGGGCCCGAGCAGGGCCCAGTGGGCCCGGCCAGGCCCTGCTTGGGCCAGGCCGGGCCGGGCCACGGCCATCCTGAAGCCATGGACCTGTTCCAGCCGTGGAACCCCCCCCACTGCCTTGCCGTGGGCAGCCGGAGCGGCTCGGCTCTCCCCCCTCTCCACTGCGATAAGAGAAATTCAACATTCCAGCTGCAAAGCTGCAAGGCCGAGGTGAGATTAACCCTTTTATTGCTGTGAAGAGCTGAAAACCTGAGGGAAGAGAGAGAGGAGATGCTTAAAGCTGAAATTCTGTTGTGAAGCTATGATATATCAGAGTATCCTGTTGTAATTTCATGAAGATATGGGGGGTGGAGTGTTCAACTCGTGAGCAGAAGCACCTGCGCTGAGATAGGCAGATGCTGGCGCAGCTGTAATTTCATGAGAAGTTTGGACAGGGAGAGATGAACCAAGTGAGGACTTTTGCTCCGAACGGGAAAGGAGAAAACCTCAGTGCCTAGAGATGCTCCCAGAGATAGTCCTAGAGATGAAGATGAGGAAGACCCTTTGCTCCCAGGGAAGGAGAAGGGCCTCTGTTTTTGTTTCTGAACGGCTCAACCTTAAAATTGTACCCCAAAAAACTTCAAGAGTGGACCCTCGAAAGCAGTTGCGGGAAAAGCTGCAAGTCGGGGGAAAGGATTCACACGCAGGCAGAGAGACTCCTCTTCCTAAATGGACTGAACAATATTTGGAAGTGGGCGGCTGTCTCGTTGTGATAATGTTTTCATAGCATGAGCAAGAAGAGACTTCTCTTTCTAAATGGACTGAACAAGGTTATTATGGAAGTGGTAAACAGACTGAACATCTTAAGGGTTGTCTTTTTACATTGTCAGTGGGAGAAGGGAGGAAGGTGGGGGGAGGAGGAGAGTTCTGAAGGTGGTATAATTTTTTTTTCTTCTTTTAGGTCTGTTAATAAACTTCTTTATATTCTTTCAAGTTTGGTGCCTGCTTTGCATTTCTCCTAATTCTTATCTCACAGCAGATAAACAGTAATGGGTATTTTGGACCAAACCACTACAGTCACTCAGTTGGGAAGATGGCAGAGCAGGATCTTTAAGGCTTTTCTGCTTTGTGCTCTTATTTCATCATTTTATGAGCCAGCAATAGAATTCTTTCAGCTTATTGGTTGGGCCACTCTCCAAAGATAATCCAGTGATGCCTCATTGGTTCAAAGGAAAGGTAGGGAACTTCCCCGGAGAGAGAAGTAAATTCAATTTCATGTCTTTGGAATTAATAAAGGCATTTTGAACTACTATTCCTATTTTTACCACCCATTTGATTATACTGTAGGAAGAGAAGTACAGACAGCAACTCTTTCCTTCACTTGGTAGTTCAATTTTTACAAATATATAGAAAGCTGAAACATACCATAAAAATAAAAAAAATAGTTTTTTTAAGAAAGGTGTGTTCCTTTTTTATATATACTCCATCCCACGATAATTCTGAGTTTACACTTTTGGCAAGATGTTTATCGTTATATATTGCTCCTGAAACTAGAGAAAACTAAATGCACAGTAGAAAGCACTAGAGAATTCTGATGTGCACATCCAACATTCATCTCAGAAACAGGTAAAAAGAGCAAACAAAAAATAGGAACCTCAATTCAAACCACAAAAAAGGATCAATGATAAATCAATAGCAGAGTAACAGTGGTGAACCATCAGTAATTATCATTTAACTAATGTTCCAGACAATTCTGTTCTCCCAAAAATTACTATGTACACTTTTGATGTGTGGGGGTGTAACTAAGCATCATTGCTCCCCGTTGCTTCACCAATAACTTCAGTGATGAGCAAAATTTTGGGGTTTTGTAGTGGGTGGTCTGAATGCAGTCCAGGAATCCAGATGTTTAATTTCAGGCATGTTACTAGCACTTAATGAGAACTATTTGTAGAGTTTCAAGAAAAAGTTCGAGATCAATGCTTTGCAAGACAGTGTTATCAAATCATTAGGCCCTGTGGTTCTAAGCAGGATCTCACTAATTAGCTTGTAGTCTTAAATCAGTCTATCACCTCAGACTGCCTTTTATCACCATTAACATGCTCTTGGAAAAGTCTGTACAGTTAAGCTGCTTGCATTTAGACTTCCCTGGTGTTTAATAGGTAAAATGTCAAGCTAATTCTTTATCATTTGTTTTCAAAGTTGCATTTATTAATTATGTAATTGTATATACCTAACTGAGATAAGTATGGTTTATATGACCAGCATATACCAAATAATATCTGTAGCAATATGAGTAGAATTGCTACATTGGTGTTTGTACAGTAATTATCATTACAGATATATGTGATTACACGAGGTCACACTTGACAAACCATTCTGGGAACAAAATAATAAGAGAAAATCTGAGCTCACCAGAATTTGCCAACAGATTACACCAAAATGAATAGAGAAACTTTTCCTTGACAGTTTTTTTCAGGTAGTTAGCAACAGTCCACAGCTGTGACAACCAAATTCACAGACACTGATATCATGGTTGCATATTTAATATCTGAATTATCTATCATTCAAGAAACTACATTTCTACCGCACCTTTAGTTGACACCTATAAAGGATCTATATTCCCACAGAGCTTATGTACTGACCACCACAGTATGTGTTACATTAACATTTAAATTGGCCTTCAGTATTTCTTGTTTGAGTACTTTAGAGGCAGAAAATCCTAGTGATCACATATTAAATTCTCAGTCAGTTTTTGGGGGAAAGCACAAGCACAGCTGAAGCTTATTTTTGTGTGTTCCTGAAAGAAATTATCAACACCTCGAGTCTTCACCAAGGCATTTATAAAGGCACATTATTCTTTAGCTAGCTAAGTAGAACAGTATGTCTATTGTCTGATTCTAAACCAGAGTAGGATCTTCTACCTGGGTTCTGGCAGTGAAATGCAGCTAAGCCTCTCAAGGCATTCAAAACGCAGTGTTGTTCTTTGCAACAGATGACCTAGTTCCCCTGGCTTGTAAACTGGAGGAGAAAGTTATTCATAACCAATAAAAAGGTTATTTTTATAAGAAGCCAAAATGCTCATTTTCTGAAAAAGACAAGATCCCGCCTATTTGTTGACATTAAATCTTCAGCAAAGCACACACAGTGAAACAGGCAACCTATATTCTGATACCTGTAGGAAGAAAACAGATGCCAAGGAAATAAATGCTTTTGTTTCTACAGTGTCTTTTCTTGCCTTACAAATCTGTCTAGACTTAAGTTTTCACCTCAAATAATTCTTGGGCATTACTCTTTCTGGTTATTTTCTTATGTTATCGAACAGTCAACTATATTAATTGGGTACTATTAAAATGTTTTAATACTTCTGCAGCACTTACTTCATCCATCACCTAACTATCTCTGGTCATATGCACTGTATGCACTCTTGTGAACAATGTTTTCCTTTCTATGCTTCTTGCTACAGTGTTCCTCATCCACTTCCAAGCACAATACACAATCACAGTAACAACTCTCCTGGGGCAGTCAGGGCATGCACTTCTATACCCATCATTAAAATAGTATTCATTCATTCAAAAATTCTGGGGGGAGCAGAAGTCTTAAATCAGTAAATATTATTTATAAAGAGCAATGTATTAATCATTTTAATACTTTAAAGGTGAGATGATTGGTACCTGCTTCTACATGCAGATATTTCACTCTTGCTTCTGTCATGTTACTCTTCGACTTAGACACACTGCTGTACTGAAGAAAAAAATAAATGTCTACTGAAAATAGTGCAAGAGGGAACAATGTAAAGCTGGTAAGTGAAAAAAATATTAGGGTTCAGAAGAAAAACCTCTCTAGTGAAAGTTGTTCCATAACTGCAGGATTGATTCCCGCCATTGTACTGTTTATTCCTGATATCTGGAGATAAGTCTAAAAGGTTTTCTGGGATGAGTTTAACTGTTTGTTGATCTTTGAACAGAAGCCCAAAATTTGCTAAGCATTGTTTTGAGCTGTAACAAAGCTGCCACAATCGCTACAAATTCTAGCTTCAGGCAGTCTTCTACTATTAATTGTCTTACTATTCCTACTGACATATAGGTACCTGTATTATCTGAGTGAAGAGTAGATTCTCTGTCTGTAATATTTGTCAACTATCTAATACAGTTTTACTCTCATGCTAGGCCTCACTTTCAGTACTTCTGGCACTCAGGACATACACAAGATTAGAATTATTATATCAGCCCTTCAGTATTCCCTTAATTCCTTTTAAAAATATTGAGGGGAAATTTTCATTAAAAAAAACCTGCCTGAACAGAATTCTGAAAAGCACACTATAGAATAACTAGGTCAAAACAGAAAAAAGAAAGCTTGAAAACTTGAGCCCAGAGGCTGAGATTATAGTGGACAGAAAGCAAGACCATCTCTAGTTATTGCCAATGACCTTGCAGTTAAAATAGAACTCACGGTAACCATTTAGGGGTGGGAGGTTTGGCATAGCTGTGGCGTAGCAATGGAGTTTAACTATGCTGTATCTTGATATTTTTGAGGGACCTGGATGTGTTCTTGGAAGAGCAGGGAAAATAATGAATGTCATAGCAACTCTCTATCTGTGTGCTCCAAGAGAAGAAAGATATTAAGAAAAATAAAACTGTGGAGTTGCGTTGCAATAGGGCTGCAGTAGGTAATGCAAGTAGCAAGGGAACCCAGATGAGGTAATCTCTTTGGATTTCAGCAAAGCTTTCAATACCAGTTTCAGTAAAGCTCTTGATATCATCTCTCACAGGATCCTTCTGGACACAATGTCCAGCACACAGCTGGATAAACACCACATCATGGTGGGTGAGAAATTGGCTCACGGGTTGGTCACAAAGGGTTATAATGGATGGGATGACATCAGATTGGTGACCTGTCACTAGTGGGGTTCTGCTAGTGGGGCTCCATCCTTGGCCCTGTGCTCTTCAAAATCTTCATACACAATTTGGATGCAGGACTTGAAGGGATACTAAGCAGGTTCACAGATGATACAAAATTGGGAGGAGCTGTTGACTCCCTCCAAGGCAGGGAGGCCTTGCAGAGAGACCTGGACAAATTAAAGGACTGGGCAATCACCAACCATACGAGCTTTAACAAAGACATGTGTCACATTCTGCACCTGGGATGGCACAACCCTGGACAATGAGAGGCTGGAGAGCAGCGCTTCAGAAAGAGACCTGGGGGTCCTGGTTGATGACAGGTTGAACATGAGTCAGCAGTGCCCTGTCAGCCAGGAGGACCAACCCTGTCCTGGGGTGCACCAGGCACAGCATCGCCAGCTGGGCAAGGGAGGGGATTGTCCCACTCTGCTCTGCACTGGGGCGGCCTCACCTCGAGTGCTAGGGCAGTTTTGGGTGGCACAATGTAAAAAAGGCATTAAGCTATTGGAGATTGTCCCAAGGAGCGCCATGAAGTTGGTGAAGGGCCTTGAGGGGAAGGCGTATAAGGAGGGGCTGAAGGCACTTTGTCAGTTCATCCTGGAGAAGAGGAGACTGAGGGAAGACCTCACTGCAGTCCACAACTTCCTCATGAGGCGTAGAGGGTGGGCAGAGACTGATGTCTTCTCTGTGGTGTCCAGTGACAGGACTTGAGGGAATGGCCTGAAGCTGTGTCAGGGGAGGTTTAGGTTGGATATGAGCAAAATGATTTTAACCCAGAGGGCGTCTGAGCACTGGAACAGGCTCTCCTGGGGAGGTGGTCCTGGCACCAAGCCTGAGAGAGTTCAAGAAGTGATTCTTGGGGCTGTCCTGTGCAGAGCCAGGAACTGGCATTCCATGATCCTTGTGGGTTCCTTCCAGTTCAGGATATTCTATGATTTTAAGTAATTCTATTAGTCTTTTACATTGAGTGGTATACTTATCCACAGCAGGCCTCCCATAATTGCTCATGTCCCTCACCAATAGTGTGATATTGCTATATAGATGCATAAAGATGGCTTTTTAGGTAACTTGAAAGCAAGTTGCTAAGGGACATTTTAAGAAGACGCATTATTAATCCATTTAGATTATATGCTTTGGGCACCTAATCACCAGTGGTCCTAAACACTTTGAAGTCCAGAAAAATTAAAAGAACTGGGAAACCAGTGTGGTTTATAAGCATCAGAGACTGTCATATCGTGAAACTTTTCAGGTGGTAATGCATATGTGGGGGACTGAAGACCTCGACCCTGCATACTGGCAAGTATGACAAGAACAAAATATTAGGAAAACCTAAACAGTCCCTTTTGAATGGCATCAAATTCTAGTTCAAGATGAATACCAATTCATAATCATCACACTAGCAGTTAGACTAAGAGTCTAGTTGCCCTTCCTCATTAAATGTAATTTAAAATGCATTCCAAAATGAATGCACACAAGATACTCATTGTAGTCTTGAGACTGAGAAGTTATGCAGTTGATCAAAGACTCTGCATCAGTACAGAGGAGCACAGGTCCCTTGGGTTTACACACTTGACAGTCAGCATCCTTAACATGAGTGTAGTGTCTGCTTGCACTTCAGATTTATTTTTTTCACCTTTGCTTCTGAAGTATGATAGAAAACAGAATTTTAAAAAACTATATGTAAAATTGTTCCTCCTGCAAAGTGAAATGCTCAAATTATTTATAGCTCTCTTCAGAGCCAATTTCTCCATGGTACTGGATCACTTATGAATTTGAAAGTGTATGATGAGAGACCAGCCACTTTCCATTTTAGTTTTACAAATGGAAGATGTTTCAAAATGTTAAACCCTACTATCACCTGTACAAAACAGTTTCATGCTTATCACAGTTTAACCCCAGCTAGCAGCTAAGCAGCAGCACAGCTCACTCCCCTCACTGGGATAGGGTAGAGAATTGAAAAGAAAAAGAAAACTCATGGGTTGAGATAAAGGCAGTTTCATGTGTAAGGCAAAAGCTGCATATACAAACAAAGAAAAATAAGGAATTAATTTACTGCTTCCCATCATCAGACAGGTGATCAGCCATTTCCAGGAAAACAAGGTTCCATCACATGCAAAAATGACTTGGAATGGCAGATGCCATCACTCAAAACTTCTTCCCCTTGTTCTGTCCCCCATCTTATATCCTGAGCATGCCACGTGATATGGAATATCCCTGTGGTCATCTGGGGTCATGTGTCCCAGCTGTGTCCCCTCCCAACTTCTTGTGCACCCCCAGCCCCCTCACTCTCAGGGTAGTAGGAGAAACAGAAGACGCCTTAATGCTACGTAAGTACTGCTCAGCAGTAACAAAAGAATCTCTGTATTATCAACATTGTTTTCTGCACAAATCCAAACCACAGCCCCATGTCAGCTGTTGTGAACAAAATTAACTCTTCCTCAGAAAAAAAACAGCACAATGATCAACTGAAAATTTCAGATGGAAAATTAACATTTTTATATTGAAATTCACTTTGCACAAACTAGTGAATACTCTGCTTTAAAAAGTTGAGTGTTATAAGTTCTGATTTTAGAAAAAATGTTTTATTAGTGATGCTCAGTTATTTCACATCATTCTCTAATTAAATACATTTCCTCTCACTTAGCATTACTCATGGTGTCTTGGTAAAGTTTAACACTGTCAAATTTTATATATCATGGATTAAAGTACATATGGATGCAAAACCAGAACTGTTCAAATAATTTAATTTTGTTAGTTTTTCATACCTTTTCACATAGGTGAAGATCCAAGTGGGGGATAAAGTCAGGACTGAAAACAGACCACTTTAATTTACCCTAAGAAAAAAATAGGTGTCCAAGTCTAATCTTAAATAAATGTCATGGCACTACAGGGAAAGGATATGGTGAGGGTCTGTCCCTGATGAGGCTACTCAGGGTAATTAAGATCAATTAAGAAACTCAGAACCCTTACATGTTTTGTCTTAATTAGGGCTTAAGGAGGCTACTGTGTAAAAAATGTAGACTGGCAACAAAACCTGAAAAAAAAAAATAGCCTTAATTGGCTCAGAAGAACAAGGAAGATAACCATCTTTCTTCCCTTGCTAGCATTAAATGCTAGCTGACAAAGAATTTGAGGCTGGTGGTGGTAGTGTCTTGTCATAACCTCTTTCCATTTCTGCTTGAGAAAGACTAGAAAATTTGACCTCAGGAACTAAAAGGATATTGGGAGGGAGAGCACAGTTCTAAAGAAAAGACAGATACAGGAAGTATATGCACAGAAATCTTAACTGTAATACTAATTAGCATTTTATCAGTTAACTGGACAAGTAGTAACTGTTACATTTTGATTACTCTAACAATAAAATCTTATTTTCATGCATAAGGTGTAGTGCTTTTTTCCTCTTAAGAGGATTTCATGTGTAAAATGTAGTAACAGAATATTCTTTCTCAAAATAAGTCTATTTAAACACTTTGTTTTAGGGACTAGTTTACATAAACCTAGCTGAAACAGGTCTCCTTTCCTGTCAATTCTTTTCTATTAAATTCATATTTAATAATTTTAGTATATTCTTGTAACTAGCACTGTATCTTAATGTTACACCAGCAAGTTTATTTTTGCATCTTTCTCCCAATGCCATTTAAGGAGGTTAGATGTAATTTACATAACCTCAAACTAAGATTTTCACTAGGGGTAATTAGACTATAAAGGTGCTAGAGTGCATACAATGAGGGAGGTACCCAGTAATTTCTGAAGATTTCAGTATACATTTCAAATGTGTATTCATTTAGAAGGAAGAGTAAGTCCTTTAGAAAAGTTCTCGGTCTGCATTTTACATCAAGACATAAGACTTATAAAGGTGTACTTTTGGGACCCCGGACAGTATGGTCAAAAAACGAAATATGAGATAATTTAGAGTAGTCTCATAGATAATATTAGGAACAAGTTAGGCTGCAAGGTCAAGTTGTCACAATGCACATTATATTATACCAACAACTGATGACATAGCTTTAATCCCACTGACAATCAAGACCACCAACAGCCTGAAATAAATACATGGAATATTACCTGCTGTAAAAACTGCTCTGAATGTGCTTGCTACAAGTACAAAGACATTCAGTACTAAAATCCTCCAATAAGCGAAGCAGCGTGTATTTTTCATCATGATGGCCTTAAGTGATTTTTCTCAGCACATAAAGAAATTAAAAAGCCCATTTGTAGAAGCTGAGTAAAGCAGCTTCACAGCAAAATAGCAGCTCAGGTTTCAAAAGAGGAGGTTTATCAAGGAAAAGTTTTAATCTGAATTTCTTCATCTTTTTTACAGACAGGGCTTACTGTATGTATACCATGGAAGTCCTTAGCAACATACACTAGGTCTGAGACAACTGCAGTTCAGGAACCTGAGGCTAATGCAAGACCCTGACAGACCTTTTATTGCTGTTCAGTGAGCCATGTTTTCTGGAGCTGACATGCACCATTTTCAAGTGCTTATCCAACTACTTTAACTCAACTAGTGATGCAGGGCATCATAACACACAGTGGCTCATTAAAGGTTTTCGGCAAGTTGTCATTAGGTGACATGACACCTAACGGCAATGGCACCTGCTGCTGTTCTGGCAAGAATAGTATTATAGAACAATAAAACAGTTTGGGTTGGAAGGAACCTTAAAGACCATCTAGTTCGAAGCCCCCTCTAGCTGCCATGGGCAGTGATGCCATCCACTAGGTCAGGTTTCCCAGGACTCCATCCAACCTGGCCTTGAATACTTCCATAAACAGGGCATCCACAACTTTTCTGGGCAATTTGTTCCAGTGCCTCAACACCCTCTTGGTAGAGATTTTCCTCTTAACGTCTAATCTAAATCTCCCCTTTATAAATTTAAAAGTTTTCCCCTTGTCCTATCACTATCTGCCCATGTGAAAAGTCCCTCTCCATCTTTTGTATAAACTCCTTTTAAGTACCAAAAAGGCCACAATGAACAGTAGTCAGAGGTGTTTCCCATTCCATTTGGAAGATTTTTCCCTTTGATCACATCTATTCATCATTGTGTTTTGTGAGCTACAAAACAATGAGTGAGGGGAGACTGAGACTGCTGCAGGCCTGGGGGGTAGCCAAGTGACCTTGGAATTCCAGATTAATATCGTCTCTTCTGGATGTCTGATGGAATTTACCCCAGAACTACTTCATACTACTTCAGCATAGATGGGTGACAATTGCACTCTTCATTCAGAAGCACGTGGCCATATCCATATGGATGCTTATCACCTCCAGATAGCATTAACTAGGTGAGTGTAGGTTGATTAGGTATCATACAGGGTGGGTGTATCATCATTAAAAAGACTTCTTTATATGTTATGAGACTTCTCAATCCTTGTGACATTTGAGTGGAAGGCTCCATAAACATGGAATTCTCCATCTCCATCAGAACGGCTGATGTAACTTTCAGTTCTCTGTCATTCCCTTAAACATGCCTGACACTTCATCACCAAATATGTCACTTCCAGCACTTGTGTATGATGACATTCTGCAGTATGATGACATAAATGCAGAACTGCATCTACATAGAAATCCTTAACTTAGGAGTAAGAAAAATGTACTTTATACTTCCAATAGGAAAGAAAGATGAAAATTGCCATAGAGTGTAAATATGAGAAAGTTAAACAAAAGGGAGCACAAGAAGACAAAAATAGAGTTCTACATTCAGATGAAATAGAAATATGTGGGAAAAAAAAGATAATTTTGATGTTTCCAGTGGATTTCTCTATAGGTCTGGTCCTGCAGGGATGCTACCATTCCATCTTTACTACTTGCATGCCTATGGACCGATCATTTCAAGTAATGATCAGGTTTTCTTATGTCAAGATTCTTGTTTTGGATTAAGATTTCTACTATGTAGTGCACACTTATCAACTCCCAATTTTATTGCAATTCCCATGCTGTACAAACTTTAAGTTCCAGTTCCTCCAGGCATGTAATTAGAAGAAAATATGTGCTTCATTTCAGAAGTTCCTAGCTCCCACAGCTTTGGAGGAAAAAAGGACAAATGTAACTCAAATGTGCTCTAAAGCTTCTGAGGCCAAAAGTCAAATAAAAAACTAAAACAACTTGTTTGAAATCATTATAAATGTCACTTATTATCTTTGCTTGTGCCACGTCCAATTTATGAGCTTTGTATATTTGAGGTACTGACTAGTACATAAAAGACCAGGGCAACATTCAGCCACACAGGAAACCTTAATTTGTGTCCTAGAGAGCTTTGAAATAGCTACTGACTATAAAAAATTCCCTGTACCTCAAAAACTCTTTGCAAACAATGTGTACTCTTCCTGTACCTTCTACTCTTTTCTTTAAAAGAGAAATTACCCGATTATTTGTGATTGCAATCCAGAGCAAAACCAACACAAATCCATCCTCTTCCACTTTGCATTTTCCTATTTTCAATCATTTAGAGCTTTAAAAGCAATATTTAATTTATGTTTACTACTTATGACATGGAAACATATTGCTGCTTTAATAATGTATGGAGTCTGAAAATACATATACATGCATACATGAAAACCACTTCTTTGACTCCAAAGAAGGAAAGTTTTGGTTTATAACTTCCTATTTCTGTGCCTGCTGAAACCATAGACTATATTTTACATCAGAATTAAAAATAGATATGACTTTGTTTTCTCACCTTGAATGTGCTATTTTAGTTAAGGGAACAGTACATTTAATAAAGACACAGCTGAATATGATTGCCCTTGCCATCTGCTGTCTCATGAATGAGAAGCTGATTTTACACATCTAGATTTAAGGATAGTGCTCACATAAACGAAGGATCACAGAAGAATCTTCATAAGAAGTTGCTACCTACTTTTTCAGTATTTTCTTTCCTAAAGACTACCTCTTTCATGACACTTGCAAGTCTCCTCTCTTTGGCTGAATAAATATACAGTAGAGTAGCTTTACTGGGCTTGCTCTCAACTGTTATTAGTGTTTTCAATTCTTTTTGGTGGTGGTGTTGGTTTTTGTTTGTTTGAGTTTTTTAACTTTATTTATTCCATCAAACCCAAGTGAGCTTTCGATGTCTCTCTCACACTGTGCCTAGCATAGAAATGACAAACTCTGTCATTAAGATTTCTCTTTCTCCTCTGCCATTTTTTAGTAAAATTGATGTTGATTAGCAGATTCTTGCCAGTAGCTTCACACCATCAGTGTGTTACTTTTTTTTCATTATGACCAATTCACTGATAAACAGAATAATTGGAAAAGTTCACAATCAAAATGGCCCCATTAGGAGGTCTTTTGTCATTGCATACAAGTTAAGACTCTTTACTTAACTTTGGTAGTTTAAATTTGGGTCCTGCTGCAGTGAGTTGGATTATGGATATTTGTAACAGATCCTACTCTTGGCCATCCTTGACATCTGCCGGTAACCCTCTCTGATTTATTTTCAATGTTTCAGTTTTATCTTCCCTGACCTTGATGCTGTGAGAGTTTACACTGCATACTGGAAGCACTTAGTTTTAACTTACTCCCGTCCTGTTAGAGTCCAGCTGTTGGTAATTCTCTGTTAACAATCCCAAAAGTTTCACTGGGGACACTGACACTGGGCATGTACCCAAAGAAGAACAGTTGTTCTTGTAGTTCAAAAATACACAAATATTGATTGGATTCCAAATGAAAACTGAGATTTTAAAATAAAAATGGTAGGAAATAAATCCAGATCATTTGCAGTAATTCCTCTCATTTTACTACTGCTTTCAGAAGTTAGAGTTCCCCAAATAATTTTCATAAACAGATTATTGTATGTGTGGATCCCATATATATGTCTTCTGTACTCCCTGACAGAAAGTATTTAACTACAATACAAAGAAGAGTATGGCAGCTTAATAGCTGACCTTTTCAGACCAAAACCTAAACCCCAATCTTTCTCCCATCTTTGAAAGGAAGGTTCACATCAGTGTGCAGTGCCATATTTTAGAACTTATTTCAGAATTGTCAGAATTGTGAAACCAGGAACTAGACATTTCAAATAAAACTGAAGAGAACTGGAAGTAATTGTTACTCACCACTGGATTTTTGTGGAAGCAAATGGAAAAGTTAATAGTGTATAATCACTAATGTAGCATTTTATTGGTTTTAAGTATCACATTTTCCAAATGCTGTCAAGTATGCTTGACAAAAATAGAAGAAACTGCTACTGCAACAATGAATAGCAAGGTTTGCCATTTCTTGTTTCTTCTCTTATAGTAAAATGAGCTGATGTTCTAAAAATTCCTCTTCCTGCTCTTTATTCATATCCACTATTACTATATCAGTATTTTTTTTCCAAGTTTTCTATTTACATACACATTTTTCCATGGGACTCTAAAGAGTAATATTGCATGAAGTGTTGTATCTAAAAATACAGTGGCTCTATATGAAATGTTTCGTTTGATAAGATAGCCTCTGTCTAATCAGTCCATAAAAAAGTATGTTGGTAGAAATTCTCTTAGAATAGAGAATAATTTTGTTACTTTAGTATAAGTTAGACAAAACCATGTCTTGTGCTTATTTTAATGATGAGTTACATCAAACATATAGATCCTGACTTATTAGTGTTTCATAGTTCCTGTGCAATGAAAGTGTCTTAACTAAATTTTACACTGTTTTATAAGGAGTATTTCTCAGTTGGCACATTTAAATTTGAAGCAAGTCTGGCTCTTCTACCCAAAACTGCCATTTCCCTGAAAAACCTGTTGTTGCCATAATGACTTGTCCAATAAATCCAAAATGTAAAACTAGTTATGGTAGATAAGATACCTTGTTACTTCTAGGATTTTTTACTCTTCTATTTTCTAAATTCAAGATTTGAGATCACACCGTAATAAATAATTGAATTTCACGTAAGTCTAGATTGGTAACTAAATCATGCAACAGAAATCAAAGAGAAACCTGGGCTGGCTCAAAGAAGTAGAAACTGCAATTAAATTAGGAATATTTTATAGATATCACCAGAAAAAAAAAAAAAAAAAAAGCAGTGAAACCTTTAAGAAGATGAAAGGTTATGACAGTGAACATAACACAAAGAACCTTCTATTACAAGATTTAATAAGTTAATATTTTTGAGTCAGTGACCTCTTCCTGAATACTGGATCTTTCATCACGAATCAGATACCAAATGAATGTCTAATATGTCTTTAGTCACTTAAGACTTAAAGATTTGTCTTCCTGCCTCACTATGGGCTTTGCTTTGTTACTAGATATTTTCCAAAAAACATAACGAACTTAGTCTGATTTTTGATATGCTGCAATGGTATGTCATCGATATCTACACAGTGATTGTGGCATCCAGCAGTAGATTCAGTACAAAATTATATATTCCAATTCAGTTTGAAACATTAAAACCAGAATAGTCATAGCTGCTATTTACCTAGGATGCCCAATATTGTTTGTTCCTACTGCTTGATATGGGCTGGAGGATTTCTTAAAACTAAAACAAGATAAAAGTGCATACAACCTTGATACAGTCACAATATCTTAACTGGAGAAGTAATGTAATTTAAAATACACATGTCTTATATGTCTGATGAAAGCAAATACTCTAGACTTCCTCTTCATTATCAGTCTTTTTTCATGGATTTTTTTTTTTTTTTTTTTTTTTTGCGTGGACAGGGGAGAATATTTTATGCTTTGTTTAATCCAAGATTGTGTACAGAAGACACAGCAGACATATTTAGGGAAGTGTATTTTCATTTCCCTATTTGTGAACTAGGTATACCGATTTATGTAGTTAACATTTTTTTTTTTTGAATACTATGCCCATTAACACAGGAACAGTACATTCAAGGCATCTGTATTTTGAATCATCATTTCTATTGAAATGTTCCAGTTCTTAGTGGAGGAAGAGGCAGGCATAGCTCCCATGGTTTGGTTCACCTTTAACATCTGTGAGACAGGAAAAGAGCTTCACAACTTCCCATATCTCCCTTTATTGAGTACCTCTGGGTAAGGAGATGAGTAAAAACCTGATAAAAGCAAATTTTTGAGTGGAGTTGTGGAGGCAGGAATTCATCATGCCTGGGGTTTCTGAATGCCAGCTGCTGGAAGAAGACTAAAATTAAGATGGCTAAAAATCTTTGCCAGAATTACCAAGTTACTAAAGAAAATCTACCTAGAGAACTTCAGGCCTTGTGGTTTTGGTTCTAACCAGTGTTATGCAGTTGGGACTGTCTTAAGAAAGTACAAGGGCAATACCGAATATTCTACTGAAATCAGTGTTCAACACCCTGTCAAATCAATTTTTCTGTTATCTGACAGCTGGAAGAAATCTTTGCTTACTGTCTGCATATTAGGATGAAGAGATTATGAAGCTGGCCATCTCAGTGTGAAACAAAATCTGTGCTTAAAAATATGAACATACAATGATTATCAAGTAGAGAATCACTTGCCTTCAAGATAATTTGCAATTGTTTTCACATCTTCAAGAAACTGTCTGAGCAGCTCAATTATGCTGCTGCTTTAAAATTAGACTTTTTTAGAGCCTGCTGCCTGACACGAAGGATTTCAAGTTCTTATTACAATCACTTTTATAATTAGTGAGAGTAAAATAATAGGTAATAAATAAATGAGATGCTGTCAGGTGAAAAAGCAAAACAAGTTAATTTCTACCTTGTTCTTTGCTAAGGTTTACTCTATACTGCACGTGTATGTTTTCACATAAGCCCATTCAATGAAAATATACCTCCATTTCCAGAGACAGGACAAATGTACGGGCACAAAAGAAAGGCTGGGTGTTGTTCATGGCTTGGGATGTCGTGCTTTTGAGAGGGATTCATTGAGATCAGTCACAATTCGACCATTTTAGTGTCGGCTGTCTTCTTAATACAGACATAAGGCAGTATGTGCCCTTACTGTAATTGCAGTAATTTAGATCAATGGCTTTTAAAAAATATGTGAAGAGATTAGATAACCTAGATTTATCTAAAATAGCACATTTCTCTTGCTTAGCGGGGTTTGAGGTAAACTCCAGTTATATAATTAGGGTTTCACTGCCTCAAGGAGCAAGATTCATGCTGTTAAGTTCTGGCATTGATGTGAAATATGAAATTACTATAGTCATCATTATTCCATCAAGTACATCATCAGTTGCAAAAAAAAATGACCTAAGAAATCAAGAAAAATTCTCACTATATACTTATTTTACTAAAAATGTACTTTATTTCTCAGAATTAGTATCCTCTTCCTCAATTAATCTCAAGACTTTTACTGAGATACAGAATCATACTCAGATTAGAACTCCTGTACTGGCTCTAGCCATGTGTAGCAGAAAATGTACTCATGTTTTCCTTTTACATGAAATAGCCATATTTTCCCATTATTCACCAGAATGCAAAGCTTTATTCCTAAAGTAAGTCATTATTGTATTAGAAAGAAAATTATCAAGGAAGAGTATATTGTCTTCTCTGTAGATGAAAGTCATCGTTCAAATGTAATTATGAGAAAAAGTCGAAGTTAAGGATTAGAAGTGACTTCTTAGTCACTACAATTTCCTCTATGCTTTGAAGTGTTTTATTTACTAGCAGTAAAAAAAAAGGAAAAAAAAGGAAAAACTCCAAAGTAATAAATAAAATACTTGTCCCCTAAGATTATATTCTAAGCAAGCAGGTATGAAGAAATATAGGATATCTGTAGAAGTTATTTGCACCTTTACATGGTGCTAGAGGCATGGTTTGTATTATAAAATACTCAAGGCCAACATGTGGGCTTACAACTTCAGACCCCATGCAGACTTCTAGCATCACTGAATTTCACCAAAGTAATCACAGATCTGGGTTTGAATCACAGCCTGTGTTACAATTTAATTTTGCTGTAAGCATCTTTTCCTTGTCACAATGGTAGCTTCATATTAAATTCAGTATTTACTTTACTGGGAAATAAAGATTAAAAAATGCATTATTTGCCCATGGACTGATAAAATATTATTTACCTGAACCACAAATGCCAATGTAATTTCAGCCTCTGAAAACAGTTCTTCTTAGTGGCCTTATTTTGCAAAGATTAAAATTAAAAATTTTCAGTGCCATTCCTGAAGCATATTTTCATGTGTTGAAGGTAGCATGCTTTTATGAGTTGCAGAGGTTTCCAGACACACAATTCTCCTAATACTGGTGTTTTAAGGGTAAAGGAATTTGGCAGAAAATAAACTCTTTTGCATTTCAACTGGTCCTCAGAGGGTTGGATGAGGCTGGGTATAGTTTCTTATTGTAGCAAATTCAGCACTATAAATCCAGTTGAAGTCAACTAGAACTTTCAAAATCACAGATTCACAGATAGTCCAGTTTATTGAAGCAACAAAAATTTAGATTTAGAATTATTGTTAATAAATGCACTAAATGCTTTCACACTTGATATACAAAGTCTAGCCAGTGATTAACTAAACTAAGCCAGCAAGTCAAACTAAATAAATAAATTCAGCTTTTCACTAAGCTTAATTTCAGAGCTATGTTTATGGGCCTGTTATGCCTAGTGAAGGGGGAGGGAGGCTGATAGTTGGTACAGAGATGCAGGTGCTCTTCTGTGCCTCGCTGCTACACATCGGGCTATGAGGCCTCTGCTTCAGCCCTTGCTCTAGCAAGTGCAAAGATCAGCGAGGGGCTTGGCTCACATTCTTGCTCAACCAGGATCATCAATTCTCCTCAGCAAGCCTAGCAAATTTTTTCATAGATAATAAGCAAACCTATGCTAATAACGAGCAAGCAGTATTTTGTAAATTTAGGTATGGCCTGCTAGCTAGGCATCAGTAAACCTGCATTTCCCATTAAAACCCAACAGTGGCAGTTGACTTCAGTGGTGATGAAATAATTGAATTTATTCACAAGTGTCAGAGCATTATTTAGGGTTGTTTGTTAAAGTGAAGTAGCACAGAACTGGCATATAACCCCCAGACATTTTTTAAATAAAAATACTGCCATAATAAGTTAGCCCACTAGTTTTAGTTGAACAGTACAGCTGGCATATTAAACCAGTCTCTTCTACTGCAGTAATTCTGTGTCTTGGGTAAGTCAGGACTACTTGCTTGACCTGTGTAACATACTGCCTCTATTTTCCTTTGAGTTTATGGAAGTTTTAATTTCACAAATAAGAAAGGTTAATTAATCTGTTTACTCCACTGAATACAGAAAATTCAAAACTTGATTCAAAAAAATTCAAGTGGTTTCCACAATGGGAATGGCTCTAACTTCTCTGTCCTCAAAATCTATCACAGCCTTGGAACAGATCTTCCCATGTCCCCACCCTCCAAGCCATCTTGACGGATGATAATTTATTCCAGCTGTTGCAATTATATTTTCTTTTGGCCTGCATTGTTTCCTTCATGCATCCCTGCTCCTTCACATTGAAAAATCAGAAACACAAACCCGAAATACCAAACCACAACAAGTGAGGGGAAGAAACCACTGCACTATGTCCACTGAGATCCCACAAAGAGATTACTGAAATGCTGAGAAGGCTCTGGATGCTTTAACAAGCTGACTCACACATCTATCACACTTGGTGATTTTAGTTTAGCTGCAGTTTTAGAAGAAAAAGTAATCATTGCACATTCACATGGCAGGTAATGCTTTTCAAGTCCTATAACATGCCTTGAATTGTTTTTATCAGCTGAACTTCTAAAAAATTTATTTCTTTTTTATCTCAGTTGCTCAGAGCTTGTGATTGATTTTGTGTTTGTGTAGCCTTTCATACTCTTAAAATCACATGAATACAGAATATAAACCACTTGACATATACTGGTGTAACTCCATTTATTTTCTCCAGTTTTGTCATGTGAGAAAACATATTAGGCCATTTTGAGAAACTATTTTGAGTTTTTAAAATTGATTTAGCACCATATGGGGGTTTTGCCTCAAAATTATCTGATGGCAAAAAAAAGAATCAATGTTATTTTCTCGAATCACAAAGATATCCCAAAATACATAAACACACAAATACATGGACACTTATGTAATTTCACTATGGTCCCACAGAATGTGGAAATCTTCCCACAGGATTCCTGTAGAAAAGTTTTTGTCACAAACTTCAATAGAACTTATTCAACTGGGGATAAATGTTAGGTTATACTTTATCTGAAATTTTAGCTCTAGCAGAAGTCAAGGAATATTTTTATAAAATTTTCGAAAGGTTCCAATATCTCACTCTTAGTGATACATGTTTCATTTAAATAAGATGTATTAAACATGTTTTATCATTGTTAATGAAGCAGACCCTTCCCCAAAGAGATACGTGCAGCCTTGAGCTAAAAAGCATGAAAATAATATCCTATGGAGATGCAATTAATTATTGCTTTCTCCGAACAGGTATTTTACTTTTCTTCCTGAAAGAAAATCATAAAATTTCCTGGTAAAAGCAATTATTACTTTTCCTATTTATTTAAACTTTTTTTGAATAGTAGGGTGAGATGGCTTATAAAACAAATTTGATGGAGTTTAGCTTCTAAAAATAAGGTTTTCTCCTGAACAAAGGTCAGCTTTATTGGCAGTGTTACTGAGAAGAATGTTTAAGTGGTCTCACTTATCCCTTCTAAATTAGCAAAAATATAATTTTAGAAGCACTGCAAAGGAGTGTATATTATTTCTAATGTTATTTAACATTGCAACTCTCCAGAACTGTTAGCCTCACTATAACGCTTGACACTAAAGGAATCAATCTTCTCCTAGTTCTAAACATAGCTAAGAAAAAATTGGTAAGTCTGGTGTCATCTTCAAAAGGTGAAATTCAAATGCTATTTACAGCAGTTGAAGAAAAAAAAAACCAAAACCACTGAGTTTTCTGTGTTATTCAAGATAAAAGTACTTCAGTTTGAAAACAGATTGAATAATCACATTTCAGGTGAGCCATAGAATATTTCTCCACAGAAATTACACCACAAACTTAAACTGGAAGAAGGAGCAGGGAACTCTGGAGGACTACAAGGATGTCATGAGGTCATGCAGGGAAAAAAATTAGAAGAGCCAAAACTCAGCTGGAACTTAATATGGTTACTGCTATAAAAGGTGATAAAAAATGTTTCTATAAACACATCTGCAACGCAAGGAGGGCTAAGGAGAATCTCTGTCCTTTAGTGGATGTAGGCAGAAACAAAATGACAAAGGAAGAGGAAAAGACTAAGGTACCTAATGCCTTCTTTGTCTTTAAAAGTAAAACCAATTGTTAACAGAATAGCTGGGCCCTGAGCTGGAAGACAGGGATGGGAAACAGAATGAAGCCCCAGCAATCCATGGGAAAAAAGGTCATTAACCTGCTACACCACTTAAGACGCTCACAAGTCTGTAGGGCCAGATAGCAGCCACCCAAGTGTACTGAGGTACATGGTGGAAGAGCTTGTGGAACCATTTTCCACCAATTATCAAGCATCCTGACAGGGGAGGTCCCAGTTAAGTGGAGGTAAGCAAACGTGATACCCATCTACAAGAAGGGCCAGAAGAAGGATCCAGGGAGCCACAGACCTGTCAGTCTGACCTCAGTGCTCAGGAAGGTCATGGAACAGATCACCTTGAGTACCATCATGAAGCACAATTCATAGGATCATGCCCAGCCTGGGTTTGTGAAAGGCAGGTCCTGCTTGGCTGACCAGATCTCCTATGACAAGGTCACATCTCTGGTGGATAAGGGAAAGGCTGCGGATGTTGTCTACGCAGACTGTAATAAAGCATTTGACACCATTTCCCACAGGATTGTCCTGGAGACACTGTCTGCTCTTGGCTTGGATGAGAGTACTCTTGGCTGCATAGAAAACTGTCTGTCTAGATGGCTGAGCCCAGAGTGGTGGTGCATGGTGCTACATGCAGCTGGCGGCAGGTTACTGCTGGTGTTCCCTAAGGCTTGGTATTGTGGACAGCCCTGTTTAATATCTTCATCAATAACCTGGACCAGGGGTCAAGCACACCCTCAGTCAGTTTGCAGACAGCACCACACAGGGTGGAAGTGTTGACCTTTTGGAGGGTAGGAAGGTTCTGCAGAGGGATCTGGATAGGTTGAATCTATGGACTGAGGCCAATTGCATGAGGTTGAACAAGATGACGTGCCTGGTTCTACACTAGGATCACAACCAGCCCATGCTACAGGCTTGGGGAAGAGCAACTGGAAAGCTTCTTGCTAGGAAGAGACCTGTGAATGTTGGTCAACAGCCAGCTAAACGTGAGCCAGTGTGTGCCCAGGTGGTCAAGAAGCAATAGTGTGCTGGCTGGACTAGGGCAGCTTTTGTCCTCTGCATTGGCGAGGGAACATCTCAAATCCTGTGTTCAGTTCTGGGCCCTTACTACAAGAAGGAAATTGATTGAGGTGCTGGAGCACGTTTAAAAAGGGCGACAGAGCTGGTGAAGACTCTGCAACACAAGTCTTATGAGGAACAGCTGAGGGTTTAGTTTCAAGATTCTATGATTCTATCTACATGGGTACAGATTTGCCATATAAACAACTTATTAAACCACTTAATATTTACCAACAAAAACTAGCACTGAACTACCATCATGCTTTCAGCCTCTTGTGAAAAAAAAAAAAAATGCAGTGAGGTAATATTTGCTGTTAGACTTTTTTTTTATATATATTGAAGAGAGACATGATACTTTTAAAACAACACAAAACATCCAATACCTGAATAGAATAATCTTTCATCAATAATATAAATATGTTTGTATACCATGGTGCAAGAATTAAGGTCATCTCTGTAAGATTATCTCTGAAAGGAAAAAGACTCAGAAGATCATTATATAGAGGCCTCAACTTCTCTAACTTGTTCTAATGAATTAAATGTGTAAGGAAAATAAATTGGCTAGAATTTAAATGACCAGACTATCCTAATTGACTGCTCAAAAATGTGCCCTTTCACTAATGGCTTTGTATTTGTTTTGCCTGAGTGTATTTAGTCTTGTGTCTATCTGAAAATGGAAGCAGCAGATCCATTATAAAGAAGAGAATCTTAAAAACATGAATGCATAAAAATGAGCAAATGTTATTGAAATCTTCTCCAGGGTGAACCTAAAATATATGTATAACACACAAAACCAGGCTTTACCTATCTAATTAAATTTTTAAATTGACTACTTTTAATATATTGGGCAATCCCCTAAGATTTTAAAGTCACCTTCTAAATCTAATTGTGAAGGATCATTTACTCTGCTTCTTTGCCTCTGTTTAGAGTATGATAAATTATTCACCTCATAGTCACCACTAAAAGTCAGTAAAGGTGATTAAAATATGGAAAACTAAAGACTCTGTGTCTTGGTTTTGAAAGACAGGTGTCTGCTAAGGAAGGCAGGAGCCTCCCTTGGAATGGCAGATGCAAACCCCTTCCCTCCGAGTTATTATAATTTTTAAATCAAGGGGCTTTTAGGCAAAGATATGGGAAATAGGAATAACAGTTCTTTACTATTATATATCTATATGTGTGTAACCAATCAAACAAACAGCAATAACTCTGGCAGTGACAGCAAACAATCACAAACCCAGTGCCAGCCTTCTCGGCTGTCAGGCCCTTTCCCCTCGGGTGCAGTTCCGCTCGCAGCCGGCAGGGGCGCTGGCGGCTCCCGGTGAGCAGGGCAGGTGCGATGGTTCCCCCGCGGCTGCAGGGGGCGCTCCGGAGCGAGCTCGGGGAGCACGCGGCACTGGTGGCCTGGGATCCCGGGAAGGGATGGAACAAAGGCTTCACAAACCCCTGGGCAGCCGATCCCGGTGTCCGGCCGGACCCTCAGGAACAGCAGGCTGGAATGGCAGCCTGGAACAACAGGGATGAGCACAAATCCCAGGTGGCAGACGAGACGTATCCTAACGGGGAACCACCCAGAGGTCTGGGCAGGCAGGGCAAGCAGGGCTACAACGCAGCGAAGGCTCGAAGCAATGGCGGGGGCAGGGGAGCCACAGCCCGGCTCCGAGCGGGGCAGGAAAGGTGGGCTTGGGATCCCGGGGTTTCTCCGGCAGAAGGGAAAGCAGCTGAAGAAAGCAGCCTCTCTCTCTGTCCAAACTCTGACCGACCGACTGTCCGGACACCCAGGTGAGACAAAAGAGTAGCCAGATGCACCCCTCCCTCTGTGGCCAGCTCTTTTGTTTTTAAGTACCCAGCAATTTGTCCCCCTAGCAACACGTATGGGGAAAATTCCTTTAACAGAAAAAAAAAAAACAAAAAACGGGAGGGCTCCTAAAACCCCAAGACTGTCAGATGGAGCTGCAGTGGAAAGGATTACTTCATTGGGGATAAAATGGAAGTAAATAGCTGCAATTGTCATTAAAACATAGAGTAGTACCCTGTTTAAAGGTTAATGTAAAAATGAAGAGATTTTTTCATAAAAAGTTCAAACCTTGGAACTGAAGTTAAGGTCTTAAGAGCCCAGTGTCACTGCAGTATGGCATTTCTATGTGTCACAAACATTCTCTGTAATCAACATGTCCGATCATAGTCCATGTAGATTGTGATAAGAAGTTGAGGGAACCAAGAAAAATGCTATATACATATAAAAAAATAGAGGATAAAAAAAATTTAAGTGATGCAGACTTATCTGGAGGTCAACATGAGAGAAACAAAGTTTAATCAGATACCTGTCATATATAATTAATGATCTTAAAACATCACTGAAAGTACAGAGATAGCTTAGCACTTTTTGAAAGCATAGATGAAACTGAATTTTGCCAAGCCTACAACATAGATCTTTGTCCTTGCAGTGATGTCAGATGAGGTATGAATTAATTGTCTGGCATATTAAAAAAAGATATATACATAAATACATTCAGATTGATATGGAAAAGTTAGTTGTCATTTTGATCTTTTAACCTAACCTCACTAAATAATTCTCTGTTTGACACAATTAGTGCAACACAGAAAAACATGTGCACCTGTCTGTGTGAACTGTTGCATAGACTGCTGCATGGCTTGGTTCTCTCTGTAACCTGCTCCTAACACATAAAGGCACCAGTGTTTGGTCATCTCTAGGTGAAAAGTAAACCAGTTTCACCTGCAGTAAAATCTGACCTTCTGAACTACAATATAAAGTAAAACCAAACCCAAGCATGCAAATCTCTTGAGACCAAAAAAAAAATAAAAAGTATAGAGACAGAGAGTGTGATGGATTAGCTGAATCCATAATGAGTGCATGTATTGCATTTTAAAGTACATTGACTTGACTTTTGTTTTTCAGGACAAATGTCATTTGAGCACCTGTAGTTAAATATGCTTCTATGTTGTTTGATTCGTCTTAAGTTTCATCTACATGAATAGGTTTTTGCTAAGTCTCAGCAAACATAACAGCCTTTCTGCTACTTATAATTTTATTGAGGACAGAACAGGGAGAAAAGGTAAAAATAACATAGTACTTAAATTTTAAAAAAAACTGACACCACAGTTATGTGTTCTTAAAATTATACATCTCAGAGGAGTTGCTTGTTTTTTTAATCATTAATTTTTAAAGACCTAGACAGAAAAAGAACATGCGAAGATACAAGAACAGGCAACTATTTTGCAAAATAAGAATGATTAGGAAAGCTCTTAAAGAAGTAATCTGGCAAAGATTGTTAAATTCAAACACTGCCTCTGGTTCACCTTGACTTTGAGTTACGTATTGCTGGAGGCTAGGACAGAATACCACAGACATACTTTTCACAATCTGCTGATAAACATCAGTTGAAACAGTTTAATAGTTTAGATGAATTTTACATACCGTAGAACTGTGCTTATGTTAAGGAACACATTGATGCAATATCAGAGTGGATGAACGTAGGATCACTTAAATTATATCTGAAAATTATCTGTTTAATTTTTGCTACGGACTCTTTTTAGTACAAATATTTTCTTACAATAGCATTTTTCTTAAGAATCTTGCTTCAAATGACCTGTATTTCTGCTCTATGTTTAGAGCAAACAACTCACTGTAGTAGGCTAAACTGAGAATTATGGGATGTCTCCCACGAGTAAAGTAAATGAAAAGGGAGATTTTATTATTCTAAAGTTCTTTTATTTGTTTTGGAAGGATAGGATAATTTTGGCATTTTAATGAGAAAAATATGTCCTCAGAAAAGGAAAACTTAAAAAAATTGCCATTCACTAGTTCTAATGAAAATCTGTGGGCAGCCCCTTGTGCCCAACATCTACATGACTCGTATAGGATCATAGAAGAAAGGTGTGTTCATAACTTAAACTTGCCCTAAAAAGTCTCACTGACCACTGCAAAAGTCATGTGTGCTTAATGTGAAGATTCCTGTGTACTATCAAATGAGTTGGAATGGTTCTTATTTCTACAGCCTTTTTTGTGTGTGTGTGTACACACACAAAAATGGGAAGGCAGAGGACCCTCAGATGCTGAATACACCCATAAAAATGTACAAAATGATTGACATTTCCAAACACAAACGTCAAGTGCTTCAAGATGTAAAATACCAGATATGCCACCAGTGTGGTAAAATGGACTTATCCAGGAACCACCTTGAGGCAAAAGAAGATGCCTGCAGGGGAAATTAAAAAACAAACTAGAAAAGATGCACAATAGCATAGATAAATAGGAATGCAAGCTAACAATGCATAACAAGAAGGTTTGCATTACTTAAAGCAAGAGAACAGACAGCAGCTTTGAAGAGGTGACCTTGTAGATCCTTACTTGTGATTGTCCTGCTCCACTGCAGTGCGGGTGCGGCCTCACCTTGTGTGCAGTTTTGGGCACCGCAGTGTAAGAAAGATATAAAACTAATGGAAAGAGTCCAAAGGTAGGTTACAAAGACGGTGAAGGACTTGAGGGGAAGCCGTATGAGGAGTGGCTGAGGTCACTTGGGCTATTCAGCCTGGAGAAGAGGAGATTGAGGGGACACCTCATCACAGTCTACAGTTTCCTCGTGAGTGGAAGAGGAGGGGCAGGCACTGATCTCTTCTCTTGGTGACTGGTGACAAGACCTGAGGGAATGGCCTGAAGCTGTGCCAGGGAAGATTTAGGTTGGATATTAGGAAAATATTTTTCACCTAGAAGGCTGTTGAGCACTGGAACCGGCTCCCCAGGGAAGTGGTCACAGCACAAAGCCTGACAGAGTTCAAGAAGATTTTGGACAATACTCTCAGGCACATGGTGTGAGTCTTGGGGCTGTTCTGTGCAGGGCCAGGTGTTGGACTTCCATGATCCTTGTTGTTTCCCTCCAATTCAGAATATTCTATGATTCTGTGACTCTTCTACTGGGGGATTCACTTATGCAAGTGAATATAAACAGCAAGCCTGCTGGAGTATAAAAATCTGCTGCGGTAGAACTAAATGCAATCTCTGCCGAATGATTGATGATATCTCTGCACACCATATAAAAGTCTGTTTAGATTCCGGACACCTCTGAAGGTCTAATTAGTACTAAGCCAGCTTCAATCCAGATTTTGAGAGTTTTGACATGACAACAGCTCTCAACAAAACAAAATTCAAGTAATGGGTACTGGTTCAAATATAGATTGAAAGTAAGTTTTGCTGAAGAGACACTAAGGTCTTAAAAATATAATGTCTTCCGCATTTGCAGAAGATTCCATATTCCTTATGATTCTCCCAGTGTCCTAATGAACACATGCATTTTACCACCAGTCACAGCCATAGGAAAAAAAGTGAAGTGTTTGTCTTACCTCTCAAAACATAATCTGCCAGATATTAATAAAAGCTGATTGACCAGATGCAATCTCTCAGTTTAGACTATAGACCAAATAGGAAAAAGACCAAATAAGTAGGAAATGTAAATGCACATTAGCAGAAGCCTCATATCTATGCTGTGAAATCACAAGAACAAATGTGATTTCCCATCCACACAGCTAATAACATCTAATCTTTGGACAACAGGATTAATTATAACGGCAATTAGTACACAGTACCAGATACAAGTCCATAAACCATTTGTTAAAACTTCATAGAATCAAAACATGATTGAGGTTAGAAGAAATCACTCAAGGCCATCTGGTCCAACCCCTTGCTTTTCAGAGTCTGGTGTCCCCTCCAGAGTACTACCACTGAAACATGAATTGAGACAGATGAGTTCTTACTAAGAACAGCTTTTCAGGGCTAACAGCATAACTAGCCACAGATGTTTATGCATTCTAATCCTGGTTTGCCAAAACCAAATGGCATAATTAATATTGAAGAAAAGTCAGATCCTAGTTACCTCAAGACAAATAGTCTGGCTTTGCTTCAAAACCACTGAGGAAGGCAGATGCATCTCCCAAACTGAATGAAAAGCATTTGGAATTATCTCTAGAACACACACCTCTCCTCAGTATTTGCAAGGGTGATGCTTTATAATTTGCACAAATCTTTGCCTTTTATTTTTATTTAGTGGCCACATTGACCTATCATCTTTACCTATTCACAGAATGCTTGAGATACACAATCAACCACTGACAGCAGGAAGTAACAATTTCAAAGAAACTGTACTACACACAGACATGGCCAGAGTACTAACCAAGCAGATTGCTTAATGAGTTCTTGGCAGTCTTCTATGGGTATTTAATGAGGAAGAAGTCTAAATCTCATTCCTTGTAATTTGACATAAGCACATTAGAAGATGACGAAATTGGTCCTGAAATTAAGATGCAGGGCCATGTGTCATTTACAGCATGTCACTACTACAAATTTAACTTCAGTTTTAACCTGGCTCTTAGCCTAGATTTACAAATTATTTGAAAAAGAAGTCTTAAGTCTTATATTTCCGTCCTTTGAAACAGCATGCTCTTGTTCACATTAAGAGAATTCAGGGTCTTTTTTTGTTCTTGCTTATTAGTTTTTATTCTTTAAAGGCAGATTACTTTGTAGTGAAGATATTTAAAAATCTTGTTTGTGTAGATCACAAGTATTGATAATCCTCTTGCTTCACCCAGCTTTTCTGGATACTTGTTTTTCATCTACCTTCCACATAGTGGAAGCTTTTGTTTAATGTGCAGCTTTCTTCCACTTAACACTTTCTTCAGCAGCCTGTTTCTATGATACCAAACTCTAGCTATTTAGTCAAAGAGCTCTAAAATATGTCATTTCAACATGAATTAATAAAGAATGAAGAATTACCTCAGATTCTGATTATGCTCTCATGTACGATGGCTCAGGGAAAAACATTTAAACTCTGGTGGTAGACTAATATCTGGCTAGCACAGATGCCCACTGAAATAAAATGTTCAGGAACTTCTAAATTATAATGATCGGTATTTCAGCTTTAGGAAATAAAGCTAAAGCACGTGAGGGAGAGACAAAGAGAACCTTGAGATAAAGGTGTGTAAGGACAGGACCAAACTGCAGAACTGCAGAAAGAAGTGCTAGAACTGACTGAGGTCAGTCAGTGTGACAATGTGAAATTGGCTTATAAATCTATATGTTCTTTCACATGTTGCCAACTTTGCCAAAAAAATAAACAATGGCACTGATGCAGAATAACTACCTTTATGAATGATGTCTCTAACATTATTCTTATTAATAAAATCACTTCAGAAGTATGAGTCACATCTGATGCCAACAAAATTCTTGCTTTTGGAAACACTAAATTTTGTTGGTGCAGTTCTAAGCCTGAGATCACAATTTACTTTTGTGAGGTTTCTTTCCCACCTTTGCTACTTGTGAAATGAGACAAGCATAAGGGAGAAAAGAATTTTATCATATAACAGTGACATTCTTAGGGCAAATCATGATGAAAACAAGGAATGTCTGAGACATGGTCTATCAGAGCTGATACTGGATAACTAATACTGTCCCTGCCCAGCTCCGTGGGGTCCCACGTGCACCCACAGAGGCACAGGTGGGTTCAATATTATAGTCAGTACCAAAGAGTCAAGAAGGGCATTTGCATGCGTTCCAGCAGGAGCATTTACTGCTGCTACACTGTCAAAGGTAGCAGAGGCAAATACGAACATGATCCTGAAACTCATTGTTTTATTCAGGGGCAGGGAAAAGGCAGGACTAGGAAACGGGGACCTATGGGGGAGCTCTGGGGGAGTGACGAGGGGTAGAGGCTGACAGCCAACCAGGGAATCCAAGCCAGGGCAGATCAACACAACAGAACAATGCATCCCGGGATAAGCCCTTCTGGCCACCCTAACATGAAGTGGTTCTTGTGGTACTAGGGACTTGTCTTACTGAAAACACTCTGTCCCTTGTAAGGTATGTTCACTGCCCACCACAGATAACCAAAGGAGAAGCAGAGAATGGCCACACTTCAAGTATCATCAGAGTAAGGCAAAGAAGCACAGAATGTTTGGAGACCTGAATTTAGGAACTCATCTTCATTCTGTCAGGCAATCTTTGCACTTCCACAGATCAGCAGCAGTGCATTGAGATTGCCACCTGTACTACTGTACACAGAAAAGCCAATACTGGGTCTAACTGAAAGATCCATCCCACTTTATACGTAACAGTTTAAAAAAAGGATGTTTAGAGAAAGGTATAAAAACAGGTCAAACATTGTAAATTTTCTTCTCAATATACCCTCCCAGCTTTAAAAAATCAATGAATTTTCTGAGCTGCAGATTAATATGCCTCCAGTAAGCAATCTCTTCCCACTTTTGGGGTTAACAAACTCAGCATAGCACTGTGTTCTATAGCACTTTAAATTTTCGTAACGTACCACCACAAAGTTTCTTGGCATGGCAGGCCAGGTGCCTGGAGCAGTGGATCAAGGCAGTGATGCCTGTGGCTGGGGCAGGGAAAGGGCTAATGGCCAGAGCTCTGAAAGGTCTCCTGAGCCCAGGAGGAGGTCTCTGCTGGGATGTCTCAAGGGCAGACAACTGAAATATGCCCTGAGCCCAGGCATCCCAATACCAAGTGAGACAGGAGGGGGACAACCCACTTGGGATTCTGACAGAAGCAAAAGGCAGATGAATTTCTTTGATTTCTACAGAGGAAAATCCTCACCTACATAAATTTTGCAGGGAAAATATGAATGCCATTAGTCTTCAACAACATCTAAGCAGTTGTGTAGGTAGCTTCAATCTTTCTGTACCAAAACCTGTTACCCTGCCACTGCAATTTTTGCAGCTAAATTTTGTTCTATGAAGTGTTTTAATTTCACATTTTGTCTCCCTAAGTCAGAGAACTGCAGAGTAGATTGTAAAATAACAGAAAGAATATAACATATTCTGTTGTTAAACTTCAGTTGCATCGCACCACTCAGGGCAAAGATGCACTGCTGTTGTACCAACACTTGGCTTGAAGAAAAATCAAGAATATAATGCAAGTTAACTCTCTTCTTGGGTGGAGCTTATGAGCACACGAGTGAAAAATAGGGTCACTGCATAATTTTCAAGCATTTTCTGACTTCACACACAACAGAAGTACCTAATTTCAATAAACAGCAACAAAACTTGCCTTAAAATTGATTCCTGGACCTCTTTTCACTGACTTGCAAATATTTCATTTTTTACACAGGTGCCTTCAGGACCGTGAAGCTGGAGCCTCCCACATGCAAATTGCAACTAATTTCTGAATTGTCAGAGTCCCTTTCCTGATGAGAGTTTCTTGATGCTTCATGTCCACTGCTGTAAAGTTCTTCCTCAGATCCATAGCGTAGTATCAGTGCTGAACATCTCATATCGGTACAATCACATGGAACAGCCCTGTGCTAAATGTTTCTCTCATGAAACCTGAAGCTGCTGAAGAAAGTGCAAATGTCAGTGTCTTGCACATAAAAGCTGCTCTCCAGGGATTCTTCCCACCTTCTCATGATGTAAACTGAGACACTGTCAGCACTTCTAGACTGCTGAGATTACAAACAGAAGTAACAAAAATTAATTCACTTTTGCTGAGATATCATATGTTATTCCACTAGGTGGAAAAACCCTAGTAAAATGTAAACTGGGAAGCAATAGTGTTGCTCTTAGCAAATTGCAACCTCAGTATACTCTTTGAATTAAACAAACCTTCAGGTATTTCTGAAAGTCTCCTGTCACTGTTCTGCTTAATGCAAGTGCCTTTACATGTTTTTACTATATTGTCAAAATTTCTATGAAAACAATAATCACTTAATCCATACTTCTGCACAAAATTAGATCAAATTCTGTGGCTCTTCTAATTTACCTTAGTAAAATGTTGAATGTGCCCTGATATATGAGAACCTTTTTCCCACATTTCTTATTTTTCCTCTTTATTTCCTTATTTCTATTTCCCTGTTTTTCCTTTATAACACTAACAATTCCTTACTACACAACAAAACAGATAAGTTTCAATCACTGTGACAAAGGCACTGATACATGTCTCAAGTTTTAGATTTTTGAGGAAAGGATGGGGAGTTTCTTTGAACTGTACAGACAGGGCATAGTTAATTTAACATTTTTTGGTACAATTAAACACAAAAATCAGAGTTCTACAAAACCTTTGCACAAGTATTTACGAAGACTATCATAGGATTAAACTTGATTGAGGTATGATATCATATTAGATTATTTTGCTTTATAAGTCCCTAGCTGTGACCATAAATTGCCAGATAAAATCTAATACATTTAATCTACACTGCTAAACCTGTTTATCTTCAAATTACATTGTATCTTTTCAGATCTCAGGATATTTTTGTTATTTGTGATTAGACTTTTAAAGTTTTGTCTTTTCAAAATATTTTAGGCGATATCTTTATTCCTACTTTCTAGTGTGAAACTTCTTGTAGTTTGTTGCCTTGATCATGACCACTATGCGGTAGAGAGAGAGAGACTGCACGACAGAAGAAATTAATTTATTCTTGTTTTACTCAAAGATTAAGGTAACATTTTCACACAGTCCAAAACTGGACTGGGGACATGAACTTGCATTCTCATCCAAACATTTTATAAATGTTTAGATGAGAAAACCATGTATGCGTGGACAGAAAAAAAAAAAAAAAAAACACTTTTCCTGCTCATCTCCTCAGTTTTCACATCTGATGTGCACACAAAACATATCTGTGTCCTTAGAGTTTTGGGACAAGGAGTCATTATTGCATTAAACTCTGTCTGGGACAGCTGATGCAAAGAGATAACATGTAGGCTGGATGAAACAAAAACTGGGGAATCCCTGAGAAGGGATCAAGAGAAAAAGTGACCTAAATGAGATGACAGCATTTAAACATCAGCTCTGCAAATGTACTCTCAAGTTACTTGGGTGGGGCAAGATGGCTTTTGAAGGCCACTCTGGAGGATGAAGCTGTTGTTAAAACATAAGATATTGAAACTTGCCCTGGATTTTTCTTTGTTTCAAAATGAGAAAAGACTGTATGATGAGAAAAAGGCCAGAGGAGACTTAGGGAAAAGAACCAGAGAGCAGGAAAAGGACATAACTGAAGTTGAAAGCAGAAAGGTTAAAAGTAATAACGAGGAAGGTCAAGAAACCAGAAGATGTAAGATTCCAGGAAAGGGGAAAGGTAGGGAACTCCAAGCACAAAACATGTCAATACTGAGGACATTAAAAAATAAAATAGAAAATAATGAGGGAAGGTCAAAGCAAGTCAAGGAAAGGTGTTGGTGCCATCATTTGTTCCCTTTCAGAAAGGTCTGCCTGTCCCCATTTCTCTGTGTCAGAGCGGCTGGAATTGTGACTCTTCAGAAGTCCACTTGATAATCTCTTTTGTTAGCAATGTCTTCTGTGGTATTGCATTGCATATATGGCTGTGCTGTACTAAACCTGCAATATCACAGAAATATTTAAAGTTTACATTTCTAATTGCTTTCTCTTTTCCCCTCTGCTGTAAAGCAAGGCTTTTGATTAGATCTGCAAATGTATTGTATATATTTCCCTTATGTTGTCACTATCCCTAACTGCTCACAGCCTCTGAATCTGATCTTCAAACTTCCTCGTGCCTTGGAATTACAAACTGGATATATATGTTTGGAGAGACAAACAGCAGTTAAAAAAAAAAAAAAAAAAAGCAAGCATTTTAGAATGCCTGAATTCAATCTTTGCTCATCCACTGGTACACATCTTGGATGGGTAATGCTTTTCCTGTCATTTATTACTAGGCTCTGTTGAAATGATAAGCAGCATTTGGAATATATGATTTTGTAATTCAGTCTAAGGCTTCAGTCTAAGGCATTAAATCCAGACACAGTGGTGAGAGAACTGAATGCCATAGCAACAGCTTTATGTACCTGCAATTTTTCATCATCTGCTCTCCTGGTGCTTTCATGAAATCAACAACATCATTTTGGTGGTCACTCTGCCTGCTTCATCTCTGCAAACTGGAAGATAAATCCCAGTGCCTGCTCTTTATTACTGGCTCTTTTTAGCTAACTGTTGATTTAGTCCTAATTACTTATAAGTACTGTCAGATAAATTAAAGATTTCCAGGTTTATTTCATTAGGCCTTTTTAATCAATTTTATTAAGGCAGTAACTTACCAAATCAACATGCTTAATTGGCCAAGTAAGTTATACAGAGAGTTAAGAATAATGTCACTGTTAAACTGAAGGCCTGGGTAAAATAAATCTATACTGATGATGGACTACACACTGTGAAAGATCTTGGACCAGTTATCTATGCCTAAAGCTTCACATTTAGATATAGATTTTAACTTTGTTATTTTCCTATCAAGACTTTCCAATGAGCAGAAATGACCCAGCAAACCATCACTAGAATATGAGTAGCTTTCTCCTTTTCTTCCCTACCTTAAAAAAGAACCAGTCTCAGACTAATGCTTTTCTCCAAGACTATATTACTTCATGCTACAGGCCAAGTGTGGCGCTAGCCTAGAGAGCTGTGAGTCTCAGAGCTACTGTCAATGAAAGGGAAGCGCAATAGATCACTTCTACATTTTTCATTAAGTCCAATAGGTTGCTTAAGTTCAGTATCAGCCTCACTTTCTAGTTTGACTTCTGCATCATGAACAATAGAAAAATCTGGGCAGAGTGTTGACTGCCCTTTCTAGTCCTAATTTGGCTGTATTTACACAATGCTCTGGATTTCAAGGGTTTTTGTTAGCATGAATTAAAATTATCTTTTGCTGTTTTCAAATTAATTCTCAAGCACTGCTTAAAGCGTGAAGCAACAAAGTCTCTGTGTAAAACCAGCTTAAGTGTCTCTGCTTTCCACTCCATGTTTTTTGATTTGTGGGATGGTGCAGAGGCTTACAGACTAACTTTTCCTGGAATGATCTTGTCTTTGCATGAACATTTAGCTTAAAATGAATGCTGCTTGAGTTTGACTTTTCTTTCTCCTCACACAAACTACCTTTGAGGCAGTACTGCAGTAATTTTATGCCTGTGTTAATAAACTAGGTTATTGATACACTGTTGGCACAATAAGAGATTTGACAGGAAAAAAAAAGATAAAAACCAATAATCTGAATATTTCCAGTCACTTTCATGTGCTTTATCAAAATCTTATCAAAATCTATTAAAACAGAGGAAAGTACTGTGAGCTTCCAAATTACTCTACTTTCATATGAAGTTTACAAATACACTACACTCTGGAAGTCTACAAACAGTCTGACAGCAAACTCTCATAAGTCCTGTAAGTTTTCAGGTTCCTGGAACTCTCAAATATCATATTGTCCAGCACAAGAAGCCAGTTAACAAACATAATACCTACAAGCAAAAATAATGTCACTTGGTCACATAGTACTGGTCTACTCTATTTAACATCTCCATCAAACAGCAAAAATCAGCAGAAGTCTTGTAGGCCACTTTATCACTGAGCAAGAATGCAGAATGCATGCAGAGACCATCTCCCCACTGTAATTTGCCTTTCCCCATACAGATACTCACACTTCCCTAACAGGCTCTAGAACAATGCTCCCTTCCCCTTGTGAGTATCACAAGGGTGGTACTGTGAGTTGTGCTTTTGCTCAGGGATCTGTCTGTCTCAAGAATAGAGAATCACATATTAAACAAGGTGGAGGAGAGTAATCTCCAGATTGTTATACAGATCTATATTCAAGTGACACAGTCTTTACTTAAAACCTAGAATAGAAGCAGACATGCAGTAAATACTTGCAATACTGAATATTTGTGAGCTAAGAAAAATTCTGTTTATTTTGACAATACTGCCAAGCAACAGCTAGAATTTATTTTGGGATCTAGTTTCAGCTCTGTCAGAATCAACAAAGTTTCATACAGGTCCTAGTTCACAGGATCTCATTAAAAACCCAAACAAACCCCAGTAGCAGTAATTCAGGAAAAAAAAAAATACAAACAAAACTGTAGTCATCTAATTTCTGTAAGGATAACCAAATAAATATGAAGAAGTTAATCTTTCCAAGGGACAAGAGCTAAATATGCTGCTGAATGCAGCAGTTTTACTGTAGAAAAGGAATGATTAACTATATTAAGAAGCAATATTTGAAATAAGCAAGGAAAGAAGAGAAACTTTCTTGCCTCTGGCAGTGCAGAGGAACCCCTCTGGACACTGTAAGCAAACCATGCTAACTGTGATTGTCCTTCTTGGCTTATGAAGCTACTTCTGAAAAGCTGAACATTTGCTTTTGGAAAACAATAAGCTGACCCAAATAGCAAGGTTTATCAAAGTATTATGAAAATAGTGCTGAGTGCTGTCCAATGCTTCGAAAGTTATTTTTTGTTTATTTAAGACTTTTTTCACTGTGGAGCTTTTGGTGTCATCGACCTGTAGTGCAGGACCTTTATACATAGAAGTAGAGCAGTAATATTACCATTTTTGTCTATTATTAATTGATGTAGAGAAGCAGAGAGGGTTTTGCAGTAAACAAGCCTGAGTTCATTTCTCCATTTGTTTTATTTGTTTCTGTGGTCTGTTTTAAATGGATTCTCTCCTGGGCTTCTTGCAGCAGCAAATCAGTCAGAGAAAGAACACTTGAAAGGATCACAGTACCTGTTGGGCTTAAACAGCTCCATTGTATCAGGGCAAAAAAGGTCAACTACACTGTAATGAACCCACTGCTTAGGAAAGATCTTGTGCTTTTTCACACAAATGTTGTTTTAATATATGTGATGTTATTTTTCCTACTGGGACTGTGTGACCGGATCAATTCTATTCCTCCTGAAAAGCAGTATGCCACATTTTGCTCTTAATCCAGAAGTGAGACACATATGGGTGTGTACCACTACAGAATAATTGCCTTCATGTTCATATGAGTTATACAAGTTCCCCCACCAAAAAGAAACCCAGAAAAACCCTTCCAGTTTTCACTAGCTATATGGTGAGAGATATAAGGTGTTGAAATTGGAAAATTCCACATTAGCCCTTGGTATCAAATGTAAACATTTAAGTAGGTGACAATGCAGAGACCTTTTCCTGTGCCTCTTAATAACAAATAAAAAACACTTTGGGAGAAATAAACTGCAAGAGATAAAATATGCAAGCATGTGAACATTCATGTGGTAAAGAAAAATTCCATTCTGTATGTTTGCATGTGTAATGATTCATCTGCTTTTCAGTGAACTTTGTCTTTTACTTCTGTGTATTTTTACTACAGTAAACAGGAGAAGCTACATCTGGTTGCTACCCAACCTGCACAGTTCCTGTAGTGCCTGACTTCTCTTGTAATCATGTTGAAAGCTAAATCTAGAGGACGGAAATAAAAAGTCTAAGCAAAAGGTGTTCAGAATTCTCTAAGGACTTCTAATTAATCTGCTGAATCAGGAAGCACAAATAATGTAGAAAATCACCTGGCATCCCTAGTCACAGGTTATCAATAACACAGTACTTCCAGTCTAATTAAGGGAATAGAGAAAGCAGCCTATGCTGTACATTTCTCTCTTTAACACAAATTTCTCATATTGTCACCAGGGCTAGAGTTCACTCCTTTTAAAGTAATAGGATGTAAATTGTAGATAATGCTACAAATTGGGTTAAACACATAATGATCAGAGATGTAGAGACAGTAGTTTGAAAATGCAAAAGTAAATAGATTAAAATACTACCTCTGGTTGCAATTTAACATTTACTACTGTAATATTAGAACCATATATCTATCATGTGTAACTGGGGCACAAAGCCAGGCCCATTTACAGGAAAAATAATACTAAAATAATGGCTATATTGGGACACGTTAAAAACATCTCCACATCTACTTTTCTAATTTATTGTAGACTGAAACTGTCTACATTCATTTGAAACCCATAATTATATTATAATTAGATATTGATCATTACACACAATGTTTTCATGCACAAGTGCCTAATTTTTTTTTTTTTTTTTTTTTTTTTTAAAGTTTCACTCTAGGAAATCTTTAGAGTCAAATTTATCTTTATCTTCTATATTACTACTTTCTCTTAATGACCTGACATCTCAATGCAGGAGATTAGAAAGAAGACAAGACAGAGGAGGAGTCACAAATGTGAGTCTACAACACCAAACTATCAGTGAGTCCACAATTTCAGCTTCCAAAATATTTTGGCACCTTTTGAAAAATCTTGTCGGAGACATGGTACTGGACTGGATGCACATTTAAGCAGCTATTTACTTGTAACTTCATGAGATTGCTTTCATAAACCTCGTCATGAACTAAAACAATTCAATGGGAAGAAGCAGGTAAGAAGAAGAAAAAAAAGAGCATGAAAAATGAAGGCGTGAAGCTACAGTGAAAAGATTGAGCATAGAGAAATGAGATCAGAGAAGTCAGTAAGTCAGTCAGTTCAGGGTGGAGAAAATTGTGTCAAAGCTGTGAAAAAATTAATCAAATGCATAAAGCAGAAAAAGAAAGTTTCTGATGAGTTGTTGTCCATCACTCATGCTGTTTGCTCTCAGTAAACTGAAAGCTCAATTTTTATAATATATTCATTTTAGCATCTCAATATGACTCCTGCTATTTAATCTAAAAAAACTGACTTTGAATGAATGACAGTCTCATTAACATGTTACAATCAACTGGAAAGAGGTGATTTTGAGAAATAGTATGCTTATAATTTGACATAGGATTGTATAAAAGAAATATTAAATAACGTGAGGGCTAGCATCTATTTTCATTCAGATGAAAAAATCTTATGTGTTTTATTTGTCCATAACATACAAAACGACCTACATAGGTACAGTGATGTAAAAAACCACAGGTGATGTCTACCAACCTCTGCTGGACAGTTAACAAGTCAGTACTATTTCACTAAATAATCACAGAAAAATAGAGATTATCTAGTCCATGCCAACCTGCTTCAGCTATCCCTACTTCATTTTCTTCTGTAATGAGAATTCTGGTTTGGGGCTCTTTTCTTAAAGGCTATTTAGAGATTAATATGATGGCTCTTACACCCTATTAGCTGATCATACACTGTTGCAGAGCAAGTATTTGTTAGCTGCTACACACATGGCTCCCTACCAGCCATTCTTAAACTCCCCTGGAGCTGTATCTGTAAAAAGCAGTGTGCCAGAAATCCGAATTTGGGCCGGGGTATAATAAAACTATTCTGCATATCTGATCCTTCAATCATGCCTCATCTTGGGCTCTCTCACTCAACCCTTGGGGTATACGAATATGGCTTCTGAACAACTGATTTATGTACTTATTCTTGCCACTATGTTACTTAAAAAACTGTTTCACAAATTGATTTAGCATCTCTTTTAAGCAGTTGAACTGAAGTTCTCTGAAGAGTTACAAAGCTTGAGCTTTGTAATTTATTAGTAGAACTAACAAAATTGAACAGGCACTGCCATACAAGAGAGGTTTCTTAGGTGCCTCGATGTCTTCTGTTTCAGTTCTCTCCTGAGAATCAGGCATTGTTAAACTCAGCCATTGACATTTCTCACTTTATGCTTCACTTCAGATTGAAATAGTTAATGTTAGACTTTATGGCCACAAACTTCAGTAGCTTTTTATTGCTGCTCTGTGTCTTCCTGACTTCAAAATTCTCCTGAGCTTTAATTAGGGTTGCTATATCCCTTAGGTTTTCAACCTCTTTTAAAAAGCAGCAGGTGTTCTCACCAAACACTGCCTCAGGATTTGTCTGACTCCTTAAGAGCTATTCACTTAATAAACTCTTCAATACAAAATATGCAATAAGAAGCACAATCTGCATGAAGGAGATGCGGCTACTCATCTTTCTGCAGCCACTTTTTCTTTTCAGCCACTAAGGTTTCGGAAGCAAACTGGGAAACTGTATGGCAGCAATAAGAGCAAGTATTTGAGATTATACAAAAAAAGAAACGCAGGAGGAAGGAGAGCCAGGAAGAGAATCAGAGGGCTGGAGCACCTCTTCTTTGAAGGCAGGCTGAGAGAGCTGGGGTTGTACAGAATGGACAAGAAAAGACACTGTGACAGGACAAGGGGGAATGATTTTGAAAGAGGATAGGTTTAGATGAGATATTAGGAAGAAATTATTTACTGTAAGGGTGGTGAGGCACTGGAGCAGGTGGCTCAGAGCAGCTGTGGATGTCCCATCCTTGGAAGTGTTCAAGGGGTGGTTGGATGGAGCTCTGAGCAACCTGGACTAGTGGAACGTGTTCCCCCAAGGGGGGCTGCAACTGCATGATCTTTAAGGTCTCTTCCAATCCAAACCATTCTATGATTCTACAGCAATAAGAACAACAACAACAACAAAAAAGCAAAAAAAAACAACCAACAAACCAACAAATGAGAAAATAAAAAAAAAAAAAAAAAGAAAAGGAAGAATTTGACAAACGTAAAACTAAAGAACCAATGCAAAAATCTTAAAAAATAAAACATTTGCAGGACAATGAGATCAGAATTTCTGAGTTTTTATATCTGTGCTTATAGAGCAGACAGTATCCTGACATAGCAGCTATAATAAAAAATTTCAGATACTACAAGACTGAAGGCAGAGAACTATGCCAATCAAGCCAGAGCCCAATTAAGGAGAACATGTAGCACCATCGCATATTTTAATAAACACTACCTCTTTTCTTTTGCTGGTTTTTTTTTCCCTTCCAACTTATTCCCAGCTTTGGCCAGCAAAAGAAAAGGATAAGCAAAAAAACCCAATATTTGTTCTGCATGTAACAACATGTACAGATACAATGAAAAGAGCCACATGAATCTCAATAGCTTTCTGTGGAAACCTTAAGACTTACCAATTGTTATAAACTTGTTAAGGACTTCTCCTTAAAATATCTGGTCTGTCTATGAAAGCATAGTGATAATATCTTCAGAAAAATGCGCCCACTCAATTTTGAAGTGGAGGATGAAACTACAAATCTAATTAAATTTATTATTAAATTTTACTATTTAGGATGTACATACTTAATTATGTATCCTTACATCCATTAAGGTGCTTGATTTTGTCTTAGTCACCATAACATTGATAAAAATCTACAGTAGGTCTTCCATATGTTATTTGTAACAAGAGCAAAAGGAAAAATATCTAGTAAAATATGAATACAGCAATTTACAATTCATAATTATTTTCAGGAAAAAAATAAGCTTTGAAAACAATTTGATCCAAGGTAAATAGAATAAATAAAAGTGTTTGGGTTTTTTTTTCATTCATCATGTAATCTCGTTCAACGTTTGTCCTGTTCAGTCTCTATTCTTGCAACTTTCTCACAAAGTCGACAGTGCATTTCTTGCAGCAGCTAACATTGCTTTGCATTTTTAATTTTTTGTGTCTTATAATTTATTAGTATCATATTTTGAATCATGTTAAATTAAGATACATCAAAAAAGAACTTTGATTATTAAATGCATGAGGGTTAGTAGAGCAATTATCATTGAGGACATGCAAAAGAAGCCACCATGCTAAGAGTGCTACAACTGGAACTATTTGAGTCTAAAAAAATAAACAAATGGGAATTTCAGAAAAAAAAATTGTGAGTCATAGGTCACAAAAAATCATAGTAAATTTAGAGATATACAATTTTCTGTTTCATACTACCCAAGATAAAATGCCATATCCAATAAATATAATTACATATAAAGCCAACTTCTTTAGGCATCCACACTGTATATTTTGAACAAGCCTTGAATGAGTGCATTTTTTCATTATGCAAAAGCTGCAGCATTGAAATTTATATGCAAATGGTCTTTTTTCTGTGACTTGAGGGGGAGTAAGGACAATTTCTTTTACACTGTATTAAATTCAGCAGAATTCCATTGAAAGGCTTCTGCTCAGTTCCACTATTTAATGGTGCTTTGTACTTGACCTAGAGGTGCTATTTATTTAATCATGTGGAAATCACAAGTATTAAATGCCTGGATGCCTCTTCACAGCCCATAGTACCAACTAGCAGTGGAGAGGTATCTGTCATATCACAAAACTGTAGCAATGGATAAGAAGAATCACACACAGATTTCTTTCAATAAAGCTTGAGAATATGGATGTCACCAGGGGACTGATAACTCATCTTAATATTTTGCAGCAGTGCTAACACTGCAGCAAAGGAATACAAGAGGAGTTATTTGTTCTTGTATTTAGCTAACAATTACCCCCCTTAGTTATGTAAATAAATTAATTTCTTCTGCAGTTTCTGAGAATGGCAGGTTCAGGGAAGGTAGAACTGGCTGGTACTAAAGTTTATTTACTCCTGTGCAGTAATTGAGCAGGTGTGGCTAATAATATCTGAGCAGTTTCTTTCTCAGAAAGCTTTTTACTGTATTCCCTGTGTGGGTAACCCCCATGAGCACTAACAAAAAAGCTCATGTGGGTACAGGGGCCAGAGTAGAACAAAATATCAGGATTCACCATTGAGGGAGGTTTGATTGTTTTTTTCTTTGTTGTTGTTGTGGTTTTTTCCTTCGTTGTTGTGGTTGGTGGGTTGTTTTTTTTTTTCCCCTCTATGTCAGAGACAAAAAATTGTGCTCTGGCCTAGAACTTTGTAGGCAACTGGGAGTGGAAAACATTCCCTGAAGTATAAAAAGACATTTTTTGGAAAGGGCTAGTTAATAACAATTAATTACATCTTCAAATAAAATACTCTAAAAATCTGACTTCCTGTCAGGTTCTTTTGTGGAAAGCAGACAACCTGGTCTTTGGACAGGGTGTACACATCTGCAATTATCTAACTCAAAAATCTTCCACAAATGCTTTTTTCTCATTACAGTTAGATTTTTCTCTTAGTATGCATGAACCTCTAATCATGGCAAAGAGCATTTGCGCAAACATTATGAAATTATTATATTATGAGTCTGTCCATTCTAAGTGCATTTAAAATGTATGATTATTATGTCAAAAATGGAACAATTTTATTATATAAGTGCTTGACGTATACATTTTCTGTACCAGGAATTGCATTGCACTCTAGCATTAATGTCCCATAAAGTCATTACTGCCATAGGAATATCAACAACATTTCTACACATTCAATGAAACATGAAGAATCAGATAATTAAAATGAAGTTCAGAGAAACTACAATAATGAATTCATTGCGCGTGTTTTCTTCTGCTTAAAATCATCAAAGTTGTGATTCAACGAAATTTCAGCAGCAAGAAAACCAATAGGTGATTTACCTGAGTTGAAGCACAACCTGTGCCACTTGACTCAGTGGCAAGGTTTGTCCAGGGAAGTAATAATTCTTACTATAGAAGAAACAGTAGTTGCCACTTCTTTATGAGGTAAAAAAAAAAATACTCTAACCTGAGCAAACACTGCTTGCTTCACAAAAGGACTCGAGTATCTTCTAGCACCTGGATTGGTTTCAACTTTATTTTTGAGCTGTGCTAAGCTACTGCAGCTCCTAACCTTTGCAGGAAAAATTGTGCACAGGCAGGGAGGAAGCTATTGTGTGTCTGCGAAACTGAAATGTTAATGGTTAATAACTCAATTGGCCATTTGCAAAAACACCAGGTGCTTTGCTGACAATGCGCAAGGGAACAGCCCAGGTGCAGAAGGTGTGATCACCAGAGGATGACAACGACAAACAAACCTTTATTTAGCAACAAGCTGGGGTTTGAGCCAGCAGGTCAGTTTGTAAACCGGGCGGAAACACCAAATAAGTGTAGTTGTTTGGTCCAAAATATCCATTACTTACTTATTTTCCTTCAGTGAGATAAGAATTAGGAGAAAGCAAAGCAGGCACAAAACTTAAAAGAATATAAAGAAGTTTATTACCAGGCCTAAAAGAAAGGAAAAAAGTCAGACTAAACCTTCAGAACACTTCTCTTCCCCCCACCTTTCTCCCTTCTCCCACTGACAACGTAAAAAGACAACCCTTGAGATTTTCAGTCAGTTTACCACCTCTATAATAATCTCTTTTTTCAGTTCACTTAGGGAGAGGAGTCTCTCTTGCTCCTGCTATGGAGACATCTCCACAAGAAACAGTTCTCTTATGGCTTCAATGTCACAGCGTGACAGCTGCCTGGGTTGGTTCTCTGCTTACATGTGAAAGTCCCTTCCCTCATCTTACGGTTTTCCCCACAGCTGTTTTCGAGGGTCCAACCTTGAGCTAATGGGGTACCATTTTAAGGATTGAGCTGTTCACAAACAAAGGTTCTCTTCACCAATCTCTGGGAGCAGCAATCTCTTCATCTCTAGGAACAGAGATCTTCTTCTTCCCTGGGAGCAAGGGTCCTCATCACTTTCATCTCTCTCTGTTCAAGCTTCTCATCAAATCACAGCTACTTCAACATTTGCTTATTTCAGCACAGATACTTTTTGCTCACAATTGCAGTTTGAACGCTCCACCCCCCATGCTTTCATGAAATTACAATGGGTACTCTGATGTATCATAGTTCATCACTATAGCTTTACAACAGAATTTCAGCTTCTAGGCTTGAAGCATCTCCTCTTTCTCCTCTCTCGGGGTTTCAGCTCTTCCTGCTTCACTGACTTTGGTGTCTTTATGGTGTTTTCTTCATGTGCCTTCACCTTTCCTTTTCCTCTGACTCGGGAGAGGATTGATGTCTGCAGGCTTCATCTGTTCTGGAGAATTTTACAGCACTAAGAGAGTTAATCTCACCCAGGCCCCACAGCTGGAATTCGCGTATCGCTGTTGGTCACATGATCTTTGCCGGGCAGCGGCCTCAGATGAATTTTGGCCACACTGGGTGAGGGCCGGCCTGGCCTGGCCACGCTGCGGGGGCTGGCTCACGTGGAGCAGGGTCGCGGATGGAACAGGGCCGGCAAGGCTCCAGGGTGGCTGTCTCCCGGCCAGCCCGGGCCGCACTGAGGGGGCTGTGCCGGGTGTCCAGCGAGCAGAAGCGGCTGAGATCTCAGCCAAGCCGTGCTGTGGCCAACCCGGCCGGGTTGCACTGAGCAGGGCCTGGCCTGGCCCTGCTGGGCTGCACGGGCCCCCAGTTACCTGTCCAAAAGGCGGAAGTAAGAGAGCTTTCCCGGGGTTTGTTTGTTCTTAAATGCGGATCACAGGGGCGTGTCAAGCTTCTTAAGTGGCTTAAAAATTTGCCAATATTCAAACTAGCCAGTTGATTGGTTCCATTGTATCTAGAGGAAGCTGTAAGCACCTCTTTGCAAAGAATCACTTCCGTGACTCATGGAGCCCTCTAACTAAAAATCCAAACTATGCTAAACCATGACAGCTAGACCAGGGGGAAGGATGATAAGAAGCAGATTCTTCAAGATGGGATAGTGCTTTTCATCGTGACAATGTCCTCCCTTACCCTGCTGGCTCAGTTGTTAAACTCCGCCACCCCAGGGGAGATAGTGGGACACTCACACACAGGCCTGAAGGTGTTAATCCCTTCTGATGGGGCATAATTGGCTCACCACCACTGAGCTGACATCAGAGGGAGTGTCATGTCTTAGAAGAGGTCATAAGCCCCCCAGACTCCTTTCTGAGGCCTTCCACCAGAGGACTGCACATGATCCACAGTGTTACAACATCCCCTGGATGTTCCCATGTTAACCTAAATGTACTTTAACCCATTCAATTTTGTGGTTTTTGGGCTTGTACCCCACCCAGGACATATTAAGCCTGCAACCATCACTTACACCAATGAATAAGTAAATTGCAGCAATCAAGAATTGTGCTTGGATCTTTGGGTGGTGCCATCTTTCTACTTCTCTTTTCTTTCCCTGTCTCTCTCTCTTTCTTCTCCAAACTTCTCGAAGTATGTTGTAGGCCAGACTAAAAAATTCCAGTCAGTGCCTTCTTAAGTGCTTTGTTGTGTCTGGGTAAGTTAAAGTTGGCTAAGTTTAAGCTTGCTAAGTTAAAGTTTGTGAAGTCATTTACTTTGTCTGGATGTTGTTTTAAAATTTGCCAAGTACCTTATTCTACCTTAATGTTTTAAAGTTTAAAGATATTGAGAATTTCTGAGAATTTTGTTGTTTCTCCCACACACCACCCAGACTGAATCAAACAACCTCCCCATAACAGGGGACTGGGGCAGAAAAGTTGTCCACTGCATGTCACACATTTGCAGGATCAGGACACAGATTGGGGCATACCTGCCCTCTGGTAGAGCCAATGCAATTCTCCTACCAGCCTCGTTTCTCAGTTTTTGTTTGCTTGTTTTGGGGGTTTTTTTTAGAGTAGGTTAAATGACTTTCTGCATTTCTGTACCAACATGATAAGCAGTAAAATGAGTCACAAATTTCTTGTAAATGACTAATATTGTTTCCTTTATACTCATCCTTTCATTAAGCTGATAATTATGTAAAGGGCTTATGGCAAGACTTGAATCAGTCTCTTTCAGTTCAAATCACACTTAACATTAGCTCTGTGCATGTGTTGACAGATCATTCTATGTAATCAGAAATGGTGATGGTTGCAATAATGTTCCAGTTTCAGTTTAAATCTAAATTAGTATAAAATTACCTCTCTTGCATCCAAACTCCAACAGCATTGTTTGTTTCTGAATACATACAAAGGGAGGAGCAAAATACAGTGTGATATATTATTTCTGTACTTTTGTGGAGTCGTAAACTAGAAACAAATGTTGGCAGTTTCTCATTTAATGAATTAGGAGTGATAGAAACCTGCCAACCAACAAAACTGCTAAGTTTAAGATGTCAGCTTTGCAATAACTCATTGTTTCAGTTTAATAACAGTAAACATTATCTTGATGTTTTAAGAGGAGAGTCTATTTGTCTTTTCACCATTTTCCTTATACTCCTTAGGCCTTTCAGGAATTACAAGTACATCATCAGAGATAGCAAAGATGGAAAGAAAATATTTTGTGTTTTTTGTTAATATTTTTGTTAAAAGTCAGTTTTGCTATGTTGACTTATAAATTGCAGTTCTTCAGATCCTCTTTAGATCAGCTGGTAATTAGGCTTTAATGATGCAGTTATTTTCACATTTCACAAACCTCTTTTTACCACCTACATTTTCTGTAAATGAAGAGCACGAGCAGAAGGTTAATTGTAGTTGCTTGATGAATATTTACCTCTCAGCTCAATAAATCATGATGGTTCACCTCTTCCAAAGTCAATAACTATTTAATATTCTATTAAGCTGATGGGCATAAAAGAATAGCAAGCTAGGTTTCTGCTATAGCAACATAATTAACTAAAACAGGGAACAATTCCCCTTTCATTTGAAATGGCAATGAAACATCCGTTATTCAAGGAGTATGATCATTATAAACCTGTGTGGAAATAAGTGAACCCTGTAAACTTGGATTTAATGCAGTTTTCTGAGTGGAAAGTTAAACAAAACTGTAAAATTATAACTTTATGTGTTTAGCACCACACTATTTCTCAAAAATGTCCTCATCTGATGATAACTCACCTAACTGGATAAAGTCTGTGAGGAGATAATTTGGAGTTTTCATCCATATATTTATAGTGATTAGGCTGTCCTTTAAGGCATCCAAATTCTAGATATGCTAAGCTTTGGAATCCTTTAATTTATAACACTTGGATTATTCCCATGGTGGACTAAGGTAGATTAACTCCATCCTACTTCTGTTTAAAGGGACTTGAAAAAACAGGGAAGGAATCAGTTCTTCAAAGAGGAATGATTTCAAACAAATAATACGCCACTTACTAAGAAAAAAAATAGAAACTTATCATTTTTGCAAAATCTGAATTTGGCTTCCTTCTTCCTTTTGTCTCCAAGCAAAACACCTTGGAAGAGGTGAAGAATGACAATAACAACAGCTATTTCTCTTTAATTTCATCGGTATTCTTCATGAGAGAGACAGTACGTGATCACAGATGAATCAGCTTCTGCTGGGAAATTCTGTAGTGGAATGGCACTTTGAGCTGCTGGTAGTAGACACCCTTAGGAGGTGATGGATCAGGGAAGTTACACTGCATACACCCACACTGTGCACTGGTACCTTGGTTCAGCTGCTGACTGATCAGTTCTGCAGACACTGACCACATCAGTAGAAACATAAAAAATCAGGATTCAACTTCTCTAATATTCACTGGTACACATTTCATATATTTCTCTCTGCCACAAATAAAGATTTGATAAAAGCACAAGTTCATTTTTTTTAGTGTCTGCAGACAGTTGTACCACTTTTTTCTTTGTAACAACACAAATTGACACCACCTTAAGATTTGGCATGCTGCGTAGTTCTCAATAATGTCTTTTTTTTTTTTTTTTTTTTTTTTTTTTAAGTAAAGCATTTAAAAGAAAAGTTTAGACCTAATTTTCTTAAGTTAAAGTCGTGGGTGGACCTTGACTGGCTGCCACATACCCATCCAGCTGCTCTCTTACTTGTTGTCGTCAACAGGACATGGGAAAAAAATAACATGGAAAAGCTCATGGGTTGAAACCGCAAAATCACAGAATCATAGAATATGCTGAGTTGGAAAGGACCCACAAAGATCATTGAGTCCAACTCCTGCCTCTGCACAGCACTATCCCCAAGAGTCACACCATGTGCCTGAGAGCATTGCCCAAATGCTTCTTGAACTCTGTCAGGCTTGGTGCTGTGACCACTAGGGAGCCTGTACCAGTGCCCAAACACCCTCTGGGTGAAGAACATTTTTCTAAAATCCAGCTTAAACCTCCCCTGACACAAACTCAGGCCATTCCTTTGGGTCCTGTCATTGGTCACCACAGAGAAGAGATCAGTGTCTGCCGCTCCTCTTCCCCTCAGCAGACTCCTCCAGGATAAACAGACCAAGTAACCTCAGCCAATTCTCATACACCTTCCCCTCAAGGCCCTTTAACATCCTCATGGCTCTCCTTTGGACTCTCTCTAAGAGCTTAATGCCTTTCTTATAGTGTGGCACCCAAAACTGCCCCCCGCACTCGAGGTGAGGCCACCCCAATGAAGAGCAGAGGGGGACAATCCCCTCCCTTGCCCGGCTGGCGATGCTGTGCCCGATGTACCCCAGAACATGGCTGACCCTCCTGGCTGACAGGGCACTGCTGACTCATGTTCAACCTGTCATCAACCAGGACCTCCAGGTCCCTTTCTACGGCACTACTTTCCAGCCTCTCATTTCCCAGTCTGTGCATACATCCAGAGTTGCCTCATCTCAGGTGCAGAATCTGACACTTGTCCTTGTTGAACTGCACATGGCTGGTGATTGCCCAACCCTCTGATTTATCAAGGCATCTCTGCACGGAGTCAACAGCTCGTCCCAATTTTATATCATCTGCAAACTTGCTCAGTATCCCTTGAGTTCTGCATCTAAATCATTTATGAAGATGTTGAAGAACAAAGGGCCGAGGATGGAGCACCACAAGTGGAACCGCACTAGGGTCAGGTTGCCAGCTGATATCACCCCATTCCTTATGCCCCTTTGTGCCTGACCCGTGAGCCAGTTGCTCACCCACCACATGATGTGGTGTTTATCCAGCTGTGTGCTGGACATTGTGTCCAGAAGGATCCTGTGAGAGATGGTATTGAAAGCTGCCCGCCGGGGTCTCTGCCTGGCCCAGGGCCATCCGTGCCGGGTCTCTCCCGCCTCCGTCCCCGCTCCCGCTGTCCCCTCAGGCTCGCAGGGCTGTTTCCCGCACGGTTCCCCCGCTCAGCCCTGGCTGCCGGGCAGCGTTTTGCCCTCCCTTGGCCAGGCTTTTTCCGGGGCTCTCGGCCGCCCGCCCGTGGCTGAGGGGCTCAGCCGTGCCCTGCGCTGGGGCCGCTGCAGCCGCTGGCACCGCCTGGGCCCGGCACTGCTGATGCTGCCGCCATCACCGGGACACCTGCGCCCCAATCTACCTGCGCTTCCATCTATTTATGAAGTAGGAGAATATAAAGGTGCTACACGATCATATTTGCTTTTCAACTCTGTACACAGTAATTTAGTTTTGTTCATTTTACCTCCAGCAACAATAACATCACAGATACATACAGATGAGCTGAGTGTGAAACATGTAATTAGCACTTTGGGAAATAACCTGGCTGCATAAGTCTTTAGTTGTACAGTACAATTGGAAGACAGACCTTCGGTTTTGTTATGCAAGTGCAAGAATTTTTTGTGGATTCAAAGGCTAAATCTAAATTACTGTACATTGTGCAATAAAATGTTCTAAACCATCTTTTAGAATATATTTCACACACACACACATACACACACACACACACGTATGATAGGCTGTGAAATACATTAAGAGGCTAAAGATGAAGCTGCTTCATGGTGGGAAAACAGATATGATACTTCTCCAGTATAGTTGCCTCTTGTTTTCATCAGAATAAAAGCATTTCCAGTCCCATGGGTTTATTTTAATAGAGAAGTATCCTGTATGGCCAGTCTCAGATAATTTCTCTCATAATAGTTCTGGAATCTCTAATGAAACGCAAAAGTAAGTGTTGTAGCCAATGCATCGAGTAACAGAACACTCTTGCCAATGCAGGTGTTATTGAAGTCGTCAATAATTAAATGACAATAAAACCACTGATTCCTAAACCAGGAAAATATAAAAGCTATAAAATTGTTAAAAGCTGGCTGGGTGGGTGTGAGGTGATTTAATGAAACAGTTTTAATAGCATTAATGTGAATTAATTATTAAAAAAAAAATCACAGGTTGTCCCAAAGACTTACAGAGTGATAAAGGAGAGGGGAATAGTAACAAACCCAGCACCTGCTCAGATCAAGCAATAAGGGCAGGGGGACAGAGCTGGAGACTGGGAACACATCCATATGGAGACATCTATGCCAAGCAGCCAGGAGGAGGTACTTGTGACTCTGACTGGGCTTCCCAGCAGGCAGTCTGTGGGTGCTCTGATGCAAGGGTAGTTGAAGTGCAAACTGCAGGCAGGGATTACTAAAATAATTTGAATCCTATTTAAGAGGAAATAGAAACCACATAAATTGCAATTGTTTCTCACTATCTCTGGATTTGAATCTATTCCCTATGTGATTCAGCAAACCCAATTAAGCAGATTTAAGGACTTCTCAATTAAATACAAAAGACTTTCCAAGTACCTTTAAGTATATTTTTTAGTGTACAACAATTTTATGGCAATCCTACTGACAATAAAACTAGCAGGGTCGTAATTAATTTTAATCCCTATAAATTAACATTTTCTTATTAAAAATACATAAGCTAATGAATTCCCAGTTAGTATTTCCACAGATGACTATAACACTACTATTATTCCTCCTTATTTTATTTAGCCATGTATGTTTAAGCTTTGGCTGAGTTTCAATTTCTCATATAGGTCCCGATCTCAGCTAAGAAGCCATTTACAGAAATGTAGATTTGTTCCATTGCTCTTGAACTCTTGGTATTTGTTACCTTCCTAAGAGATCTTTATTATTCTGTCTTCCAGCTGCAAGCTGTTTGAAATTAAACCATTTAGAAGCTCGTCTGACTCTTAGCAATACCTATATTCCCAAGGGAAAGCCTGATCTTTTACAGCCTCGGAAAGAAAAAAGCCCATTTTAATTTTAAAAAACCCAGTTTAATTTTCTCTAGACAGCCACACAGAATGGCTGGACTGGGTAAGCTTTGAAGTGGGAAGGTTATGGTGTATATGGTATATATAGCTTCCTACACAGGAACATCTGCTCTACCTGTGAGTGATTCTCTCAGAGTGAGAAACACACCATGAACACAGGGAAGATCCTGTCTATGATGGTGCATTGTCCTCTGTGTGTTGCAAACAAGCTTCCCTTTCATGCTAGTAAGTAACCTTGCTGGTTTAGAGCAGCATGGCCAGTACTACACGGAGTCAGGGTCCCCTGCTATTTCTGCCCTCAGGTTAATATGGAGCTCAGAGGCAGCTGGATGCTCTCTTTTATTTATCAGTACTTCAAGACCACTCATTGAAGCACCATGCTTGATCCACACAGAGGTAGTAGGTGCAGTCACCAAGACCCTCTAATTCTGTCAACACATGCAGGCTTCTTCCTGGATGCACCTTTTTGTTTATCAAATAATCATTTTCAGTCATAAGGGAGCAGAGTGTAAACATGCTCCTCACTAATTTGCTATGTTTGAGCATCTTTAGTGTTGTGAACAGGAAGCACTGATGAGCTTTGTGATGCACAGTTTGGTTCCAATTACATTTTTAATGAAACAAAAGTCAAGACCAACTGTGAGTTGTGACAGAATTTTGATTTCAGCCGTGCCCTCTTATGTCTCTAATTTGGCCAGGTTTATGCTGCTGAATATAAATACTGATAGCTGACAGTCGGAAGAGACAAAGCAGGGCATGGAGTGTGCCAAGCAGTTCCCTTTTCTGAGTTGTCACCTTATTTTATTTCTTTATTATTTTTAGGGTCTGTTGACAGATTGGCAATGAAGCCTATCTTGAATTTTCAAGTTCATTCAAATCTGCTTTCAGAGTGGATGTCCCAGGGTGATTCTAAGGCAAAGGAAGCAAAGTGTGTGCTTGCACCATTGAGCACACTGCTTTAAGCTGATAGAAAATGTTTGAAGCTATTTAACTTCTCTGTCGGAGCCCACAAAACTCTGCCTGCTTCCTGCCACTAATAAATGCCATGGAGGCCGGTTGCTCTCAAAATTCCCAATAAGACTCGCTGGTGCTGTTTTTAAAGGAACACAGCAGAAGGGAGAAAAGCTAATTTAAGAAACATTTACAACAGTGAAACAGTGCTCAAAGCCATGGTATTAATGACAGTAGTCAGTAGCAGCAGCTGACTGCCTGAATTTAAATGTCAATCTGGCAGCAGCAGCAGCTTAAAAACAACGCAGATATTGGACTGCACTGTCTCTTGTGCACACCTACCCAACAGGTTAGGTGATCTGATCTGACCCTTGCATACTGAACTCTGTTAACCAAACAGGTTAGACAAAAGAAAAATAAATTGCTTTACCTCTGAGTCTTGCTTTCTTCAGCATTCATACAATTTTGCTATCCTCCCCAAAAAAATAGAAAAAAAGACGGAAAAAAAAATTCCAAGTTTTATACTAATGCAGAGCTAAATAGTTTTAGTAGTAGGCGACATAGTCCCCAGCTGGAATAAACTGGCTCAGCTCTTGTGACTACAGCAACATTGTACCACAAGTGTTAGGTGTGGTTAGGGCTGCATCTTCCTGACATCAGACTACTCAGTAAGTAACAGCAAGAATATCAGAAGTATAAAGCATCTGCCTTTAGATCAAAACTTCTGATTTTTTTCCTTTAAGTTTTGAAAAAGGGCAGCTTATTCTTGATCCTTAAATACATATTTAAGAGAATAACTTTAAACACAAAATTTGGAAAAAAAATTATTGCCTGGAATCCACAATTCAACATCTGGATAAATTCCATGGAGTTCGGAAGATGATGGACCTTAAAACTATCTTTAACCCTGGGCAGTTAATTTAGATATTTTAGTGAGGCCTTTAAATTCATCCTCCTACATTCTAAGAATGGAAGCCAGTAACTGAAGGACCAGATTGCAGAGGAGGAGAGATATAAAATCTGTCTGAAAAAGCTCCGTTTACTTTTTCACAGCATCTTTTCCTCACCCTTCACCAACAAGAGACAACAGTCTGACCCCCATGGATTTATTTAAGCAGCAGATGTGGATGATGAAATATTACAGTTGTCAGAAAGGATTTACTAGTGTGCTTTTCCTGTTGCTCCTGACTTGTGCCAGTGCATCTGTATGCCTGTATGTGCCTGTATGATGTGTTACAACTGGAAAATATTTTAGATTATTAATTGCTGCAAAATTAGGTATGGCTCCAGAAAGTATGGGGGTTTTTCGTGTTTTTAAGGTATTTTATTTGAAACCCACAATCCATGCCTTTGGAGACTACTCCCAAAATCCTACTGCTGTGACAGTTTTTCTCACAACAATCACTATCTGATTTCACTTCACCATGCCTACCTCTTTCTTCAAGTTTTTCATTAAATACTGTTTCTTATTCCTTGAAATTAACACTTTGCTAAGACATTATGTCATGTTCTTTTCAGCCATTACATACACATGCAATCCTCTTGCAAAATGATCCCTCACAAGTTAGTCACCCAACTCTCTAATAGTATTTTCTTTTTTTGTTTTTCCTAGCTTGAATCTTCCAACAGATTTAGGCAAACATGGTGTCTGTTGCATTATTTCTCATTTAGCTTTCCCAGCTTTTACAAAGCCTAGGTGCTCTTTCATACACAGTTGCTTTCAGAAAGATCAAATATAGACAAAGAAATTGAACTGCATATATAAGGGTATAATCAAGACAATGGATATTTAATAACTTCTATAGAATATATGATATTTATAAAGTTAAAGATAGTTAAAAAAGGGAAAGATAAATGTCTTTACCTCTCCATGTAATACAATGGTCAGCCAAATTTCAGCTCAGGTTGTTCGTAAGAACGTCTTTCTATTCCTCAGGTTGTGGTTCCAAGCCCTGTAATTTCAGCCATAATTTCTATTTTCTGTCTTTGTATTACATTTTCACCATTGCCATGTGGATACAAAAATGCTGTTTGCAAGAAATTTTCCCGCTTCTTTCTAAGCCTGTGAGATACTTTTCTCTCTCACAAAGATATTAGCAGAGTTCCGTAAACTATGAACACCTGCAACCTTGTAGAACTATGTGTATGGTACAGTAGGAAAGTACTTTGACAATGGATGTTTTAGGATTTCTAGTCAATCATCCCAGGGGGTGGCTTATCCTTTGTCCTATTAGACTATAAAGAAAAAAGTCTATAAAAGAGTTTGTAAGATAATTAAATAAATCAATCTTGCTGCACAATTCCTGCCTGCTGGATCTCTCTCCTCTCCTCCCTACAGCTGCGGGATACAGTAATATAGCCATTTTGTGAGAATCCTTTGTTGTAGTATTATGAGACTTACTTTTGTGCCATATATTTTGTCATCAAACCACTTAAGAAATACGTTAAGTAAAACTGAACTAAACCCTGATCATGCAAAAGCACTATGCTTTTTCTTGCTTAGAAGTATCTTTTAGTTGTCCTTACACATGACAGCAGTCTTAGGCACAACAGTACTTGAACTTTTCAAATAGTACTTCAATTATTAACACTGTGGCAGCCTTAGCTGAAATCTGGAGTCATCCTCCCCAAAAGAAGAATGCTTTATTTGTTTATGCAGTTGTACTCCCAGGCACTGGCATGGTAGCCATTGCTTCTGTAGTTGTCTACCTCTTATAGAGGAAAATCGGTTTTAAAATTATTCTTAGTTGGTTTCTGGAGAATTTTGAGCTTCATGAACCCATGTAAAATGCCTGTTTACTGTACTGCCCAACTTTATTTGTCTCTTTCACTACATTTTAAAGCTTGCTCCTTAAATCTATTACCTGGGTGCCACTGTAAACATATACTTTATTAGACTTAGTTTTCCAAACCAAAAATCTTTTCAGTTATCTTTTCAAGGTATGCATATTATCCTTATATCTCCAATAAATTTCTGTAACTCTAAATGGTTCTAAGATCAATTTTTGATTGTTTTTTTTTTTTTCAGTGGGTCACTATGGTGTCTTGAAATTATTTAAGAACCCATTTGTTTTGCCACTTTTCATTTTTTTAGTTGCCATTAATAAAGTACCCTGCAAATAAGAGCCTTCGTACCTGAGTCCAAATCCTTATATATGTGACTGCCTGGTTGCTATGAAAAGACTAGAAAAACAAACAACAGAAGTGACACCAGCTATAGCTTTCCAGTCATCCAAAGAAAGGAAAAGGAGAGATAGACTGTTCTTTCTGCAGCCAGAAAGAATGTTCTGCAATATGTTTTCCTTTAGCAGTAAGAGAAAACAGGAAATTTCTATTCTGCAGACAGGTGGGAAGAGATAGTACAGATATCATGTGATGGTATACTTTATTACATAAGTTAAGCCACAATAGAAATCCCTGCTTAGGCAGACATCGAAAGCTTAAGTCATTGAGAAGAGGTCCAGCCATTCACTCAGTCATGCAACTCTGTAGTCTCATAAGTTAGTTGAGGATTGCACATACATTTTAGGTTGCAGAGCATTTGCAGAAGCCAGCATCTTCCCTTTGTAATGATATTTCTGTCTCTCAGGGCTACAGTCAGATTATTTCATTATTATTCTCTGATCCCAAGAATCCTCTCTTCTTTTATTTGCATATTGGAAGTCTTCAAAAAGAGGGATGAGAGGATCAAAGAAAAAAATTAGTCTGGAATACAATCTGGAAGTCATGTAGAACAGCATTCTCATTTAAAGCTTAACTGCTGGATTTAATTTATACACTCTAAGGATGTCAATCCAATCTGTCCCATTGGAGCCAGTGCAGCCAGCATACTGCCCCTGTACAGATGCAGAGTAGAAGAACAGGGGCAACCTGTGTACTCCAACTTCCACAGGCAAGTACAAATGGCACTTGGAGGCTATTTGGTCCAGGCTATTTGTCTGGCAAATGTCTGAATCAAAAGATGAATCAGGAGGCATCTTCTTGCAGGATCCACCTAAACCACATGAACAATCTTCCAGATTAAGGTGCATACCTAGGACATTTGATCATCTCACAGATAGGTTGCTAAGTGATATTTTTGCATTTGCAGCCTGACACATCAAGGCAAAACAAATGATTTTTCTGTATTTTAATATACCTGGCTGAAAACTATGCAGCTGCAGGAACTGATGCAGTAGTACAGGAGCTGTGCCTGCTTTAATAGCAGGGACATGCATCACAGAAGCAGGATGGATGGTACCAATTGTAAGGCTGCAGCCACCTGATGGATTTTAATTTACCGCTTCAGCTCTGCTACAGGTATTACCATTATTCCAAGCCTCTTTCTGAAAAGGAAGGGAAAGGAAGGGAAAGGAAAAGGAAAAGGGAAAAGGGAAAAGGGAAAAGGGAAAAGGGAAAAGGGAAAAGGGAAAGAGGAAGGGAAAGGGAAAGGGGAAGTGGAAGGGGAAGGGGAAGGGGAAGAGAAGACAGCTGGTGAAAATATGGTGTTCTTTATCTCTTCACATTCAAACTGCTCTTCTTTTAGACTAAGGTTTTCTGGGAAGAACTTCTGCCTGCCTTGCTGCCATACACAGAAAGTGGTTGATGTAATAATCTAAGATTGTGGCCTCTCTTGGTAACTTCAGGAACAGCTGTTGATAACTAAAACCACATCATCTTGAGTGTCTAGAACACAAGAATGAAAACTAATTTGCACTTGGCTCTAATGAAGGCAGATTTCAGTCTTGGTGACCTTGGGCAAGTTACTCAAGATCCATGTTTGCCTTCCTGCTCAGCTGTAAAATTAAGTCAAAGCAGAACTTCACTGAAAAACAGATGCTGCTTCATAGTTGATTTTTTTTTTTCCTGGTAAATAAATTATAGAAGAAAATATTATAATTAATTAATAAGTAGCAGTCAACACTAATTATGTGGCCATATCCATTATGACTGTATATAAACAAAATCAGTTTTCATTAGGAGATATTAATGTTATCAAGTATTGCTAGAAAGACTGCAGCAGTTACCAAAAAAAGCTTTTCTTTAATGAAGCACAGCCATTCTTTCATTCCCTAGTATAGTGTACTGTTTTAAACCAATCAGTCCTTGATATAAAATGGATGTATATTTTAAGTTAAGCCCAATTTGAAAATGCATTTCAGTATTGTTTCACATATTTATGCACGGGATAGTCTTATCTTCATAAAAGTGAAAGTTTTATGAGCAATGAACAAACAGATTCAGCTGCAGTTTGAACTGGTGTAAATACATCTATTCTTCCAAGACCAGTGAAGCTGGCTGTAGCACCAGGATTACTTCAGGGACTGTTAGGACATTAATGAATGCAGGGTTTTGGTTTATTTTTTCTATATTGAACTGGAGAAGAATGTGAGGTAAGGTTCTATTTTTGGGATGCTTCATGATTTTCAAACAAGCATGATTGATAGAAATGCAATTTTCCGTGTTCATAAATACAACAATAGATCAAACAAGAAAACATTTCCTAATTCTGAAATGCTTTTTTTATTGAGGCAGTGGGAAGAGGGCTAGAAATTTGCAAAGAGCCTTGGTATCCATATTATTTTTTAAGGGAATCTATATTGTTGTGTATTGAAATTATATTGTCATGTATTTTGGAATTTGGCAATCTGTGGTAAAAATCTACAGGAAAATTTTCAGGTGTGCTGTCATTGTTATTTTAGAAATACAAAGAACAAGGAAATGAATAATCAATGAACAATTCAACTTAGAAAAAAATTTACGTACTGTTAGATCACACTTCTTGTTCTCACATAGGGGGGTCCAAAATTAAAGTTCATCATGCTAGCCAAGATATTTCAGAAACAGCCATGACCTCTGATATTCTGGTCTTTGTAGATAGAACTTAAAGGAATCAGTTTTCACTGTCTGTTTCAAGACAATCACATAGATTCTCTTTTCTATTTACACTGCAGAATGCAACCATTATAATGATAAAAACCTATTAAATTGTATTGTTTCATTATGCAAACCCTATTCTTCCATTTCCCTACTGTGTTTTGTTTCCCTAACAGGTTTTCTTCCTAAACCCATGGATTGATTCTCTCTAGCTGTGATTCAATTGCTGTAGCTATAAAATAGGATGGAAAATATATTATTACTAAGCTGCTAGACAAAAACTTGGTATTGCAGAGCTCAAATTGTAGGATTAGCTCTTGTTAATACTGCTTATTTATTTCATTGTAATTCTACAACAGGATTGGACAAAAGAATGCAACAAGTCAACTACTTAATTCGAAATCTAGGAACAGAAGAGACTAGGCATTTGAAATGTGCACCAATTGGCCTATTATTCAATCAATTTGATATTAAATTGGGTATCATAGATGTAGAGGATTGCACTTGTGTATAATTTTTTAGTCCTCTTACACCTTGCAATTGTTTCATCTTCCATAAAATCTGGGTGGAAGACAAGCATCAAAACTTCAACTGTGTTTAAAAACTAATCAAATATAGACATATGTGTGCTAAAAATGCAGTGTTGCATCTATTGCTTATATTTCACACTGCAATAGATTGGAATTAAGTATCAAAATTATTTTGATAATCATATTATTCATATAATGTGAGCCATATTTATATGGTACTGACAGATGAACAAGCCTTAGTGCTAGGACCTTTTTTATAATTTTATATCAAAAGACGGACTTGGAGGACTATATCTGGGCCCATCTGGATTCCTCAGTGGCTATGTTTTTGTGGTAGTATCTAAGGCTTTTTAGAAGAGAGCAATTAATGGAATTAATTTCCTTCCCTTTTGTTTCAAATCCTGTTTTTCCGTCGCTTTGAGTTGGTCAGTCAGTTCTGATATCAGATACTTTGGGACTAGCCATTGCTGAACATATCAATAGGGGTCTGCTTTACACAAAGAAACTTCACTGTCTTGCAGATAATGATGTTCTCCAAAATGTTGATGGAAATAATTCTTATTTCTGCAAAAATATCACTAGAAACCTTGCTGTGTTCAGAGCTGAGAACTGTAGCAAAGTTACAGAGGGAAATGCAGAACTTTCTCCATGTTTAAATCACATTAATTTCCAAAGAATCCCTCACAAAACTACATTCTCTTAAGGGCATGTGTTGTAAGTTCAGTTGTCCTATATTTTCATGCTTCAGCATTTATTACTTCAAAAGTACAGATGTGACCTCAGAATTCATCCCAAGTACATAAATAAGAAACACCAAAAACATCCTAATACAAATTAAAAACTATTGATCAGAATGCAAGTTTATATAATGCACTAGAGAGAAAAATCTGTGAATGTGGGCATGGATGGTTACACATAGGTGACTCATAGAAGTAGATGAAACAATATTAAAAAAAGAGACAAACTAGTTAATAAAATTTGGTTGTTAAATAATTCCACTAAACTTATAAAGCTATAATTTCCTGTCTTTACATAAAAAATAGTCATAATTTGTATGACCAGGAAGAATTACCTAAGATGCTGTAATTCCTAATGGTGGATGATTTAGAGCTACATCAAACATTTCAAGTTGTAGGGAAATCCAAGTGCTAACTCAGAATAACAAAACTGGCTTTTTGTGAGCTCGTAAAAATACCCAAAACTTCAGTAGTCTTTGAGCAAAACCTCTGAGGAAAATATCCCCCCTAAAACAATGAGCCAAAACCACAAAAGCTACACAGAAAAAGTACAAATCTTCAGCAAAGTCAGACTTTTGCTATCAGCAACTGAGTGGTAAGCAACTATGTTTTGCTAGAAGGATGAGCAACCGCACATGATCTGTTCTGCAGCTGATGGTGAGCCAAAGTGTTGTTCAGGCTGAATGTGAGCAACACTGGCACATAGATGCCTCTGAAAGTAGTGCATTGTAAAGGGGAATATGAATAGGATAATGGATGTGAGCCAGAAGTCTCGCCTATGAAGAGTGAATTAGTGACAGCGCAGGAAAACAAGGAAATGGAAACAGTCAAACTATCCAGGTTAAATAACACAGGAATGGTTTTCTGGGTATAAATACCAAGACTAATATCTGATTTACTGTATTATTTGAGATATTCTACAAATCCCTTTATTATAATAAGACTTTTAGACAGATAATTTTCTTCTTTTAAAAAATTACCTATATTATTCAGACATAGGAAAAGTATTTTTACGGGAACTTTGCATGTAGAAATAGCCAGGATTCAATGCTTGTTTAGTATTCAGTTCATTGCACCAATGCCTCTAAATTTGGTACACAGGATAATACTCATTTCTTAAATGAGTCAGGCTCTAGTGAAATTGAAAAGAGTTACATGAATGCATTTGCATCCAGAATGTAACAGATAATTTGGAGATTCAAGAATAGCTTTGCTGTGTTCAATATAACACAAAATTGAAAGTTATTTTCCTTTTGTTATACTTTATGACCAGCTACCATATTTTTCCTGCAAGAAAATCTGGAAGGAGTCTATATCATCATAGACATTTATATATATATATAAGCTTCTAGCAAGAGCTGTTTTGCAGAAATATAGGTCATGGTCAAATTAAAGGAGTCACTAATAAAACATAGATTAGATCTGCCACATCATGGTGAACTTAATATGGACTTTAGTGTACACATAGAACTAATTCTCCCTATCACAAACAATTTTTAATAAAGAAAGTAAACATATACAAGAGAGGGGATTAGGAGGCTATGATTCAATTCGTACATTTTTGGACTTCTACTGCTACTTCTAGTACTTCAACTGGACAAAACTGCTGGTGCACTTGGCTTTCTTGCCATTTCACAGGTTCTTCTGCATACATGTAAATTTTTTATTCCTTTTCTCTTTCACTAGCTGATCCCAAAACAGTCCCACAGTAATCCCACTCTATATCAGCAAACAAATAAAAAAAAAAAAATCAGGCAGAGGCAACAACCAAATGCAGCTTCTATATATCCTAGATCCTGTTTGTAATATACTTCATATCAACTGAATTGTTTTATAATCTTGCTCTTCCTGCCGCATACATTTGTGAACTGAGGCATAACAACCTCAGGAGCATGGATAAAACACATTTATAAGGCAACATCAACTCAGCACCATTAACTGTAGAAACTAGATACAAAAGACAGGAATTATCCCTTCAGATCATCTGAGACATACCAGCTTTAACAGGTGCTTCCCAAGAGACACTGCTTCAGATAATTCTTTAGAATGTGGACAAAACTGTAAATCTAGCCATGAGAAGAAAATGGAGGAAAACTTGGCTTTCAAGGGGAGCAGAACTTGGATTCACATTTGGTTTTGGATATAGCTATCAGAGTATTTTCTTATATTCTGAACTTTCATAAAGGAAATAGAAGTACAAACTTAAGAATGCAAGTTTACAACACACAAGATGAGAATAGTACTTGAAGTAAAAAAAAAAAGTAGAATAGGATGCACATTTGAACAGTAGGAAATATTGTTTTACTTAAAACCAGTGTAATTCAAGAATTATTTAATATAATTAATTACTTTCCTTAAAAACAATGTAGTTCATGCCCTTTAAAACAGGCTTAGGAGAGGAGTTTCATTGAGCATAAAAATACCTGTAAGGAACCCCTCTATTAATGGAGTGGAGAGAGTTACTTGCTCCTAGAAAAGTAACTTTTTCTATAATAATTGTTTTACTTCATTCCCACTTATGTTTAGAAATTAACAAAGGTATGTTCAATGTTAATTCTATTGTTCTTTCTTTTACTGCTGAAGTATAGAGGAGTATTAAAGTCATTATGGTTAAATAATCATTTCTTTAGCTCATTGTCAGGTTCCAATATTTAATAAATGAAGAGATTTTTAAGGGACTTTTTTGTGACTCCATTCCTTGGCATTTTTCCTTTTGTCTAAGATTTCTTTTTCATTCTCTTCTCTTTTCCTTAAATGACAAGTGGCAAGTGTTCCCAAGTTAGAACTGGTTTATAATATAAAATGTGAGTTTACAACTGCAGAGATAATGCATAAAAAAATACAATGTACAAAGCAAACCTATTATTTTGTAACTCAGAGCATGCTTTATTGCCTATATCACTACTAATGTTATAAATAAATAAGTCATATTTTAAAAATGTGTAGTCCCGTTTTCAAGATGAATACAATTGCAAAAGTACTGATATCACCTATAAAACTTAAATGTTTGTTCTCGGCTGTTCCTCTGAGCTCCTCCTATAAACAAAACCAGGCATTTACAGAGTATGTATCCTCCTATTCCCACTGATAACTAAGATGCCAAAGCAGAGTAAAATAATTTTATCTTGAAAGTCTAAAACTCACTGAAAACTGACTTCTTTTCAATTAGAGTTTTTGATGTGTTTTTAAAATAAGCTAAATTTACAAACACCTTACACCTTTAGAGGAGCTCAAATAACCAAAGAATATCAGAAATGTTTATCTCTTTAAGTACACATAAGTGTACACACACATACAAGACAGATAAATATATATATGCATACAAGACACTGGCACATTACACTTTGCATATTGAAGATGTGATTAGAGAAGTTCACTAAGGTTTATTTTAAATATACTGAGTAAGTCTGTATAATTATATATATATTTAAAATGATAATTGGGGGATTTTTATGTTTAATGATCTTTGGAAGAATCCCTAGGTTTAAGTTCTACTGGGTAAAAGAAGACGTGATTTAAGTTTTTGACCTTGAGTGAGTTTGGGGGTAAAAGAAAGAAAAAAAAAGATGAGAGATTAAAGAGCTTAGTAAAAACTATACTTCTGAAAATTCCTCCAATCTTAACTTTAGCATCAATAAAATGCTACATACATGTTTGATACTTTCTAGAAGAAAGAAAAAAAACCTTCACACAAGAAAATTGGACGCTTTCTTTCCTTCTCTTCTTTCAAAGATGAAGAGTCTGAGAAATAATTCATAAATCTTCCTCTTAACTCTAGTTCTTCGGTTGTATTGATCTTCCCTGCCCTTAGGTCTTTCTTGGTGAGCAAACAACAGACACTTGACTTCCTGTCTCTTCTCTTTCCCATATGAGCTTGTTCTGAATCCTTGATAGACTCAGACCTCCTATTGACTTCAGAAAGGAAATCTTCTTACAAATGACTGTACAGCTGCCCTCTAAAAGAGCTTCTGCTGTGTGACTCTCTGCCACACCAATAACCTCCCTAATTATATGCCTTAGCCTCTCCCTTTACTGTCTGACAAGTGCACTGTCTATGAAAGTCAAAATAAAATTGTCTATAATCATTCTTTTGAATGGAGTATTCTATCACAGATTTCCCTTCAAAAAACATTTTTATAGTAAAATCCTGATCCTTTGCAACATGTAAATTAGTTTGTACATGTACTGATGTCCCATTAGCACCCTTGACCCCTATATTGCCTAATGCAGATGACAAACCTGGGTCTATTTGTTGCTGTTATTTAGAAATGTTCTTTAAGAAAAAATGAGAGTTAGAAGTTTTTTATGTATATATATATATATACAAAATACACAAATGGGTCAGCCTAGAGTTAGCTGGCTCTGACACTGACTAATGGTAGCTGATTATTGAGAAATTATGAAAAATCAGGTCATGCATGGATGCAACATAGCATCTTGCATTTGCTAATTCTGTTCATGCAATTTTCTGCTAAAGACTACCTTACTGTTGCTAATGAATACCAATAAATAAATTTTGAGTCCTGCTTCCAGGCTTGTCAATGCATCAAGTTTCCTACTCCTTGGTTTGGACCTTTCCAAGGGGTAACTGTTTTCTCTTTTTGACTTTACTAATTGATAAAGAAACCATGATGAGCTTTTTGGTGAGAAAACTCTTTCCTGTGTCTTCCTTCCATGCTTGTTTTTAATTCATTGGCCCAGCCTCTCATAAAACATAACTCATGCTATAGCAACAAGGCAATCATAGAATCATAGAACAGTTTGGGTTGGAAGGGACCTTAAGGATCATTTAATCCCAACCCTCCTGCCATGGGCAGGGACACCTTCCACTAGACCAGGTTGCTCAGAGCCCCATCCTGGCCTTGCATACTTTCAGGGGCAAGTCATAATCACTTCGCAAAATACTGGTTCCAATCAATGATCATGAAAAATCATTTACAGCATCATGTCCTTAATCAAGAAGGAGACTAGCAGATAGCAAAACCAAACCAGATTATATCAGGTGTGCTTAAAACACTCTCTTTCCTCTTTTATCTAGAAGACTTTTGAGGCAACAAGAGGAATTAAAACACAATGTATGATTGAAGAAACAGTGGCTGACAGTTAAACAAGCACATTAAAAAGTTGAGTACAGGAAAAATTACTTTGCAATTTCCATTTTTTCTACTTTTTGGAATAAGTTTTGAAGCCATTCTTAAGCAGTAGATACGACAGGAGGAGCACATAAACTAATACACAGAATGGGATGGCGAAAGGCATTTAGCTGCTTCTGTCACACTCCATTTTAGGTCAAAACTTTCTTGAAAGTCAAGTCATTAAAGCAGATAAATAGATTACTTTTCCAAAATAGAACAGGGATTATTCAATGAGGCTTTCCTTAGAAGTCTCTGATCATACTTAAATTCATTCATGTCATGAGATCATAGATTGCTGCAGGCCATTTTTGCACTGTCATATTTCTTTTCTTTCTTCAAATTTAAAATCACGTTTAAATACTTCATCAGGAAGGAGGGAAATTAAGTCACAGAGCAGTGTTTCTGGGAAGTTCTCATAGAGTGTCTGTAGAAGGTCTTATACAATTAGTCCAGCAGCTCTAGGGGATGTTTTTAGTAAGTATTGAGATCAGATTACCTAGTAGGAAATTGCAAATTTCTTCAAGGTGGATTGAAGTTTTCAGTGTGAGGTTTGGGGGAGTGGACTTGAATGATGAAAGTAATTTAAAGAAATTTGGTTAGCAAAAGACAAATAAAAAGGATGAACACTAAAGGTAAAAGGAAAAATAGAAAAACCTCCACAATATTAGCTCTCTCTGATATTTATGGTTAGAGATTTTCAATACAAAGATATGATCTAAAAAAAAGTATTTATACAGTTTTTCCTTATCTATTCAGATATGAAAATTATATTTATATACCTTTCAACATTTATTGTCTTTATTAATTCAATGAAAATAAATTAAAATGTTTAGAATAAAACCCCACATGAATACACACCTTTAAGGAATCAAAATACATTTCAGAAAATTTACAAATATTTTGAGTGTAGGTTTACCAGTTCTCCACCAAAAAATAAAAAAGAAAAAATTTGAGGAAAGTGTTTACATTACTTAGGAAACTCTATCAGCTCAGCAAATATATTCTAAAATTATAACAAATTAAAACAAAAATAAATGTTCTTAATATCATTATGTTTCAGATGAAGACCATGCATGAATCAAGACCTGACAAGGCCTTGCCTTAGGGAAAATAAGCACTTGAGTATATCATGCTGTGATTTCCTGTCAGACAAAACAAACCTACCATGTGCTTGTTCACTCCTGACTCTGCCTGTGCCAAAGTCCTGCTTAATCAAGATTTGACTTGCTGCCAGAAGCAACTTTTACTATTTGAACTTCTTTTACACCCCTTTTCCGACTTCCTTTTATTAGTCATCTCATGATATTGCTTAAACTCTGCAAAAATTAAAATATCTGTTTGGGATTTCAGTCACGAGGGTAAACCTAGTAACTGTGGTTCAAATTTTAGTCTAATGACTGGAAGTTAAATTAAAATATGGGAGCTTAGTAGTGTTTAAATTTTGTTTACATCATTTTGGGCATGGACTACTCCACACGTCTGTGACATTAAAGCAATGGCCACAGAGAAATAGGCAAGAAAGATTCAACTTACCATGTATTTCATAGATGTTTTAAAATATATCAACTAAAGTGCAAGGATGCAACTGATTTTCTCTTGTCACCATGTCTGCATGACTTTAGTTTAGGCTAGAATTAACATGGTGGTGTTTCAACCTTTTTTTTCCAACACCAGACAAACAGAGACAGAAATGGTGCTGTTTGTACAAGGGAACAAACAGATGCCAGGAGTTAACATCTTTCTCTTGTTAACTTTTTCACTATTTCCACTGTATTGAAATCTCGTTGACCTTGTTTGATTGTTCTCTACAGGTGTCTCAGTAATATGACGTGCATCTAGAGCCTTTTATCTGGGATTAATCTGTTGCTCTACAGCACAAATAACTGTCATGTGATGCACTTCACTGGTTTTTTGATGCTACTCCCTGCAGGTTACTCTGAAAAGGTAATCTGTGTTTCAGATTTTTTTTCAGATTCTAAAAGGTGTTTCAGAAAGGCATCTCAGTGCAGGACACTGCTTCATAAGAGTCTCTGCTATAGTACTTATTGGTCATGCTGTGAAACATTGATGTCAGTTTATACACTGCCCTTTTGCTCTCACCCTAGTCTGAAAGAAGAAAAACCCAACAACCTACACATTAATATCTTAATTTGAAAAAAACAAAACAAGACAAACCAAACCAAACAAAAAAAAAATATAGAGACCAAAATAAAAATGCTATCATTCTGAATTACTCTTAAAGTTATGAAAAGAGAAAAAAAAAAAAAAAAGAAAAAAAAGAGAAGAGAAACACAATTTTGTAGTCAGTGCTTAGTTACACATAAAAAGAGTTTTGTGCTGAGTTTAAAGACACCTCCCATCGTTTTACAGGGACATGTCAGAGACAAAAATAGATAGAACTACAAAATTTTAGCATACGATTTTAACTACATTTGAACACAAAATTATTTTCTTTTTATTGACTTAAAATATGTGTAGAAAAATACATACTTATGCATCGCCCCAGGCCTGGTAGTGTTCAAAGCCAGGCTGGATAAGGCATTGAGCAACCTGGTCTAGTGAGAAGTGTCTCTGCACACGGCAGGGGGATGTGATTAGATGATCTTTAAGACCCATTTCAACTGCTTGGCACTCTCTTATTTCATGGTTCTGTGATAAACTTATAAATTCAATGCCTAGGAATTTTGTTCAGAATACCATTTGATGAACTTTGCGGTGTACACTTAGCTTATATTCTAAACACTGATGTGATTGTCTTTGTATATCAGCTTTATGTCTATGGAGGAAAGGGAAGTAAAAAAAGGATGTGGGAATGAAAAGCACAGAAATTTTTAAATCAGCATTCTTCCCATTAATTCTACATATAGGTAAATACTACTTTTGGCAAGAATGAAGACACTCCCTGTGGGGTGTTTTTTCCACACATATCTACATGCCTATGTGTCTTTTGATGCTTCTATGAGGCTTAATAGTGATATATAAATGTAATTAAATAGTGGTATAAGCATGGTTAAATAGTAGTATATAAATGTCTGTTTATTTCTCTAGTGTGTCTAGATATAGACAAATATTAGTATCTGTAATTTAAAAACAGAACCAAAGAAGAAGTGATTAAATGTTACACTCAAGGAGAAACAGTGAGTCTTCCAAAAGTGGAGAATGTAAAGACTCAAGCTAAAGTCCTAAACACTAAACTACTTTCCTCTTTATTTACCTCCAGAAACAACTAAACAAATCAGTCATTTTTCCATGGTTTTGTTTCCCTGTTCTTCTATCTAGATAACTTTAGTTCATCAGCTGTCTCTACCACTGAGGAATGGAATAAAATGTCTCCAGCTGATAAATACCCAACAATTTCACTGCAACAAAAAAACAAAAAAAAAATTAAAACAAAACAAAACAAAAAAGCAAAAAACAAAAACAAACAAAAACAAAAACAAAAACAACCCAAAAACAAAAACAAAAAAAAGCCAAAAAAAACCAACCAAAAATCTTCTTGGGGAAACTGTTGTGGAGATGGGAAAAAAAAAAGTGTTTTTTTTCTTTCCTATAAAGGAATTACCTCAAAAAGTCATTCCCTCTCTCCCATTTTTCCCAAATAAGTTTGGAATAAGAAATAAGGAAAAAAATATCCCTCATTAAGTCTAGAATCATGAAGGTTTCAATACCCCAATCAAATTCTCTTTAAAAGAAAATGTGATAGGCAAGGTCGGCTTTAGCAGCAAGCAAAGCTATGCTATGTAACATTAGGAAGAAAGCTGCTCTTGTGTATGTAATTCTAATTCAAAATTACTTGTGTTTTGTTTCTGTAGGCTGAGTAAACCTTGAATACTTTGGTTTATGTAACTAGCTGGCAGTCATAGGATGGTTAACAGCAAGCTATCAAACTGTGACTTTTAACCCAAAGATTTGTTGTTTGCCAAATACAAGTTTTAAGGCTGTACACAACTTGTACACTTATTGATTCTCGATTTTATTATGCCTTTCTAGTTTCAGAGTTGATTTACTAACAGTTTAGGTAACAAACAGGACATAGTTCTTAACAAACCTGTCAATTATTTTGATTTTTTTTTTAAAAAAGGCTTTTTCTTTTTGCAGCAAGGTTTTAAAATTTAAATTTTTTCAATCACAATGTGTATTGAAAAGATTAAGCACTATGGATTAGTTGTGACCTCAGCACACTAGAGTCACAGGCATCAGCTTCTATGATGCAGTTTCACTGACTGCAAAGTGCAGTTGATGACACCAACCTCTTTGGAAAGTGCTTTGATGAAAAGTACTGTTTATATGTGAACTAGTCATAATTAATCAATTAAACAAAAAACATGAGTTAGGTGTGTGCTGATGAGCAGAGACCAAATACAGAGTTCACCAAAATTCAACAACCCCTAGTTTTCAGCAACTTAAGGAAATTAAAAGCAGAGAGGAAATTTTTATTCACACTCTTACATACACATAATCTTATGCCTGCATTTCTGTGCAACTTCTTAGTTGTGAGCCTTTATTGACTGCCACTGTCTTTTTGCAACAACCATCAGCATTCTGATGTCTTTGTCAAGCAGAATCTGGTGTTCATGGTAGAAGTTTCTTCCCTTTTAATACTGGGGTATACTTGCATTTGTTTTTCATATGTCTCCTCAGTACATGCCACTGACCTCCCCACACACCCAGGGCAGTGTGGCCAGCACTCACTGGATGACCTCCACCCTAGGGACACCCAGAGCTTGTGTTTGTCACTCCTTGACTGCTCCTGCCTTTAGGGCAGATGGTATCACACAGCCCCAGATAAGTGAGAGCCACTCACACCCAGGCAGTCAGGGTGATAAGGGCCACCAGGAACAGGCTGGCCCCTCAGGCACCAGACCCTCTGGTCCTTGAGCACTGTGGGGTCAGGAGCTTTATCAGAGAAAAACTGGCTCATTTTCCTTTTAATTTCTTCTTCAAGGTTGAAAAGATAAAGGGAAGACTGGTAGTGTATGGCAATTCCACAGATAAAGAGAATTCATTCTTTAACCTTCCTATTTGTACCTCTGCTTTCTCAGAACTGGGTATGAGATACGCCATGCCTTCTTCACTGAACAGCTCTTGCTGTTCAGTGAAGAAAGATTGCAGCCCTCTGAGACCCTGGAATGTCACCATAACTGTAAATAAATGTTCTAAACACTGCCAGGCTCATAAATGATACAGTCTGGGCACTTCTGTGCACTGGCAGTGTTCTAGTATCAGTGATAGGACCACTATCATTCCAAAATCATGTGACAGATTCTGGTATTTACCAGAAATACCCAGGACTCTGTTAAGCTACATTGTTAATCAGGGACACAGATAGTGTTCCTGTTACTCTCGTTAGTGTTAATAATGCCTGCAGTAGTGCAATGATATAATTCCAGCATGACCTCTTTACATGCTCTAGACAATTTATGGATAATACCAAGTGATAAATCCCATAGCTATGGACTCAGGAACTACTCATAGAAAGTTTCTTAGCAACGTATATGAAGCGATTTCATAGTATACTGTGATTTAAGATGGAACCTTATTAAAACCTGCTACTTTACAACTAGAATCTTTTTTTTTTTGTGCAATCAATAGAGTACTACCTAAAAGCAGTCTCACACAAGTTATTTATAACTTTCTAGCTTTTTTTCTGTCCCTTCTCAATAAAGTGTAATAGTCACAACAGAACAGTCTGATGCCCTTACATACTCCCTTTTGCTCTGCATCACCCTTAGGCTTGCCTGAGCCTGTCCCAGTTTACCTGGTCTCCTGGGAATTGTTTACTAGGCAAAAGCCTCTGGTGAAGAGCTCTCGACTTTTCTTCCCCTTCCTCCCCTGACCACTCTGTCAGATTAAACGCCAGTAGACTTCCTTTACTGGGGGGAGCAGGAGACTATCATTAAACACAAGGAGGCTTTAGATACCAAGCAAGAGTAATCTTAGGGCCCTTTTTGCTAAAAAAAGATTTTAAAAAGTTCTTGTGGATTCTGACTGGCTTTTTTGTCTTCAGTTGAAACATAGGGCTGGCATCATCTTACCTTCTAGCAGTTATCACTCTCTCAAGTGCTATTTACATCTGCACACAATCTATTACCTCTTCTTTATACTCTGTGGTGGAAATAGCCTATACAGTTAATGTTTTATCATTATCAGAGAGAGTTAACTTAACCCAAAGATGTTTGCACAAAGTACCCACTTAGTTCGAGCTTTCCTCCATTTCCCAGATGCTCCAAACACAACTTCCAGATGCAGAGGGAGGTTCATGTAAACCTCAAGGAGAAATTGCCATGACCTGAGCACCTACCTGAACTGCTCATTTCAGTCTGGCTACAGCAGACTGCTTGAAGTGCTCAGGCAGCAGTAATCCCCACCAAGCTGTTGTCTTTCCCAAGGATTTTGCAGACCGAGCCACACTGCAGCCTGCACACAGACCTTGCTGTGTAAATCCAGAAACTGGAAAGCAATTGGTACACCATACATGTGGCACTAAGTGATTAGTTGTAGGTCCCAGCATGTCACAGGAGACGGCTGTGGCGCACTATAGATAAGCCAAGATCTGCAAAGCTAAGAACAATCAGTGACAGACAAGCAAGGTATTTTCTAACCTCATTTAAATGTTTACTTGTTGTGTAAATTCTCTTCGACATTAAAAGAGGTTAAAAGTTAGGAACCAGTGTAACCTTTGGAGTGAAATTAAAAATTCACGAGGCATATAGGTGGCTAAGACAATATTGCAAGAGCTACTCTTGAGTACTGCAAAAAATCAGGTCTTTCAGGATAGACTTCTTAAATCTGTCTTCTCATAAAGGCAAATGGATTTATCAATTGCTGCAAAGAACAGCTCTAAATATTAGAAGAGATTCTAGGAAAAAAAAATCAGATAAAAAAGTCTCCAAATTATTCTAACCTCAAATTAATAATTTGACTAAGTTTGTGGGATTCTTGGGGTTTTTTGTTTGTTTGTTTGTTTGTTTTTTCTTTGGGAAGGGGGGCATTAAATGAGTTGAATAATGATTGCTAGGAAACGCTAATTCTGATAGGGCCTATTTTGCCATATGGAGAAACAGGTGCTTGCCAAGGGCAGAAAACAATATGGGGCAAGAAAATCTTTAATGGCTTTTACATGCATGAGTGAGCGTGGGCCAGGTGGATCAGCAAAACATTTAAACATACTATTGGCGCCAAAAGACCCTGGGCTAACAAAATACAGTATTTCTAAACTGAAATATATTCCTGTATTATGTCCATATTGGGCACTTCAGTGTTTGGTGTCATGATGAGCAGGAGTGTCAAAATGCCAATTTCAAATGAGGTCTCGAATGTTCCAGTTACACCAATCCCAAACATGACAATGGAATCATATTGAAAGAATCCTAAAGATTATAAATTTCATGCAAATTACAGGCAGAAAAATATCAAGCCTTATGTTTTACAATGCAGTGAGTAGACTTGGTCTATAGCAAAGATGATATTCCTTTTCAGGGCAGATTGTTTATCGCATTTACATAATTGGCTAAACAAACAATGATGCTATTTATTGACTCCACAAAAATATTTTTAAATATTCTTTTTTTCCCTTTTTTGGCTGCTTTTGCTATGACATGTATGGAAAAAATATTAGAAAATACCAATGTAAGATCACTTGCTTCGTCTATTTGCTCTTTTACAAAAAAGTTTATGTTCTACTTTCCACACCTAACTCATATACAATCAACTTGGGAGAAAGAGGCAGATTTTGTACTAGTTAATTTTTTCTAAGTAAGATTCTTTTAGAAGACCACAAAGTTATTTCCATTGCCAAAGAAAGGCCATTCATCATATAAAAACAGCTGGAGAAAAGCAGCCTCTCTCTTAATTAAACACATGTAAAACAATTTAATACAGATAGAATTAAATGAATAATGACACACAAGTCAGTCATTTCTTTTCATATAGAGAGAAGTCTCATCTACCCAGTCAACAATCTCTATAGCAGCTATTTCCTAACCCAGAAAGTAATAAGCTATTTATTTCCTGTCCAAATGTGGCTCAGTATGCCTGGAAAGAAGAAAAATAGAATTCCATGTAGGTGCTAACAATTGCCATTAAGAGCTCCTCTGCAGGGAAATAAATTGATTTTTTTTTTTTTTTTTTTTTTTTGGTTCAAAAATACTGTGTGTCCTTTACAGTCACTTCTCTTGTACGCTTACAAAGGCTGCATGGCTTTTATTTCAAAACACATGGGAATGGACAAAAAAAAAAATTCCCTCATTCTTATTTCGCTTCTATCACAGAAATCTATCTACCCACTGAAATCTCATTCCTGCCTTGATTTAGATACCCTTTGCCAACTTGTTGCAGAATTTCTCACTATTTATGTGAGCAGCAAAATTGGGATAATAGCAAAAAGCAAAGCTGAATTTAAAACATTTCATAAAGGACATGGGAGGCAGGAAAGGGCAGTAATATAGATGCTGAGTCACCCCAGAAGTAAGACTATTTGTGATTCAAGAAAACAATATTTAAAAAAAAAAAAAAAAAAAATTTAGATCTCCTACCGAGATCCAGATGGGACTCACTAACCGTGGAGATTGGTGACAGTGAAGCTACGTGGACAAAATTGACCTGCAAATGTGCTTTCAAAGGCAAAGAGCTGTCCGAGGTAAAAAACAACAACAAAAACCCCCAAGCACAAACCCAAACAGAAGATATCTCCCCCCACACATACTGATTCCAACTCAACACAAATTAGACAAAGCTTTCCTGTGGATCTTCCTCCTGCTTTTGTCCTTTACCTACTATTGGCTGGATTAAGGAAATGTGTCGTGATCAATGGGAATCTAACATTGTTTTCCATCAAGAAAATACATGTGATGGCATGTCCAGAAAAGAAAGATCCCTTGTGATGGACTGAATATACCTGAACCAGACAAGCTTGTTCCCATTTAAGAATTTATAACTTAAAATTTATAATTATAATTTAAAATTTATATTGACTTGGTCAATATAAATTGACTAAGTCAATAATGAGGATTGTTAAAATAAACCAAAGAGAAGTGTTATTTCACAAAATCTGAATTTATTCTACAATTTAAATCTTGGAATGCAGGATTAACATCATGCAGACAGTGCAGGCAAGGGTTGCCAGGTTCCTCATACTAGCAATGAGTGCTTCCTTTCTCTGCTGGGTAGAAAGCTTTTAGAGTCTGTTTACACATTTTTTGAGGTGAAAATGGCTACAACTTGTGATCTGGCCATGGAGCACAATCCAATCCAAAGCAGGTGAGCTGCAACATGAGCATTTCCAGATGTTATCTGGGATGTTAAATTCAAAGTTTTTCAATCTCTCAATAGGAGATAAGAATTTATGCCCAGATTTTAAGAAATAACCATCACTCAGTGTACAATCCTCCTAATAATTCTTATGTATGGCCATTTTGTGCAACCAGGCTGACTGGTTAGCTTTTTCCAAAAGCGACAAGAATGTTCCTTCTGAATATGCTACCAGGTCCTGTTGAAATGAATCTGCAACTGGTCTGTGTTATGTCAAGATATAGCTGCAGTGTTCTGCCCTTCAAATATAAATAGACACCTTCAGCTACACCAGAAATAAAATATCAGAATAGATTATAGTGGTCCAAGGAACAGTGGAACAAAACTAAGAAAATATCCCTCAACAAACCAACAAATCAAACCAAACAAAAAAAAAAAAAATTAAAGAAAAGCATTGTTTGCTTTATTTTTTCCTCTTATCAGAGAATGACTGCATCATACACCTTCAGCAGTGACAAACTTTTTATTGTGTCCTATTAATAGGTACAAGCTCCAATCAAAGACTAAGATCATGCTGTGGTGACCAGCAGCACTCATCCTCAAATAGCTAGGTCAGAGAAAACAGGTCAGAGTTTCTCTTCCCTAACCTTCACCTTGTACCACTATGAAAAGTCCCTTTCTCCGAATGGAAAGTTCTTTTACTTTAGTGGAGATTCAGCCAAGAGAGAAGCAACCCAGAGTTGAAAGAAAGTGGGAATGTGAACAATCAGTTTAAAGGAAAAGAACACACACACACACACACACAAAAAAAAAAGGCCATGGGAGGCAGAACCAGTGGATAAAGGGGGCTGCACTGGGGCAAAAGAGAAAGGAGCAATTCTCACCTTGCAGAATCTCTGGCAGTGGAGGCTCCTGCCTTTTGGTGCAGGCTCCAGAAGAGGAGCACCACAGTAAAAATAGCTAGGAATAATTAACTAAGGACAGTGGTTTCTGGCAGTCATGAGCTAACCCTGTTCTGTAGTTTGCATTCTCATTGAAGTTATCTCTGCATGGTGCAGTTCTGTTCTGTGGTTAAGTACCATTCTCAAGTTTTTAAAGAACATCCACTGCTTCGCCTGTTGTCAAAATACAACTCAAGTACTATTCCACTTAAGAATTCTCTAAATTTTAACTGGCTAATAAATAGCCATGATGTACCTAAGTATTTTCTGGCATGATTATGCTAAAAGTTACGATAAACCTGAAAGATTTGCAAGGTTTCTTAGAAAGGCTGGCTTTGTTGTTTGTGGAGTTCCCAGCTATATCCCACCTTAGCATCTATATTTTATAAATACAGTTGCTATAACCTCTGTTTAATGCTATCCTTTCTCTAATTCACTGTTTACTCAAGAACAATTGATTGATTATTCTATTCACATCCTATTCACCCTCCTTCACAGCTGTGAGTAATATTTGGAATGATACATATAAATCAATGTGATTTAAATGACTCATATTATTATTGTCTAAGCATGCCCAATTTCAGTTAATTCATAATGAATATTTCCATCTGACTTAGTCATAACAGTGTGTACTGGAATATTGCACGGAGTCAATGGAGCTGCTGTTTAACCAGAAATTCTCTCCAGTCTGTAAAATAGGTACAAGAAGATTTCATGAGATACAACAATACACCCAGTTCTTACTACACAATGTCGTGTAGGCAAGACAGTAAATATTCTTCATCCTTTACAAGACCAAACTTTCAGATTTTTTGTTTACTAGTAGTGCACGTTTAAACATGAATCACTGTGGAAAAAAAATACAGAGAAGGCATCAAAAAATCAAGGTAAGAAATGTTTTCTTCCATATTTCTGTGCTTTCTGGAGTATTGATGAATACCAAGTAAAAATCAATTCAAATGCACAGTGTGTTTTGGTATAGTAGGAAATGGTAAGACAGAAAGCATATGTTCTAGAATATTAACAGAAATAATTGTCAATATGAGTATCATGATGATAAGATTTCTGTTTGTACAAGAAACATGCTCAGATGAATGTCTCATTTTTGTGCTCTTGCTGAGATACAAGAGCACTTTTCAATTAAAGTAATCAATACATGGCAGGAAATGGCAACACTTCAAAAAACATTAATCAAAGGTTAGATAAACAAAATGATCTTTACTGGAAATGGTACTCATCCAATATTTAGAAAAGATGTGGCACTTAGGGACGTGGTTTAGTGGTGGACTTGGCAGTATGGGTTAACAGTTGGACTCAATGATCTTAAAGGTTTTATCCAACCTGAATGATTCCATGATTCCAATCCATCTGAATCACTAATTCTATAGTCCTCTGACTCACTTCAGTACAACTGCAGGAATCAATTAGCATAATGTCATCACAGCTTTTCCTTCTCTTCTTTAGTTGACATTTCAGATTTTTAATTGACTCCTTTGCAGTAGATGGCACACATAATCCTCTGTAGGCTGGAAGCACCGGTTTCTCAATGAGAAGCTGCACCCTAAACTGCCTAATGGCCCTTGTCACTCTAGCAGGTAATTAAAAGTCTTCCCTCTTTGGCACTTAGCCAGTAGAAAAGCAGACAGAATGCTCCACTTGTAAAATGAGGAATAAAGCTCGTACTTTGAAGGAGGAATATTAATATTTTCCAATCACATAACATCTTTTCTTCAGGGATTTTAAGTAAATTAATAGGCATTAATTAATAGAACCTTGTAAAATCCCTAGAAAATACTTGGGCTGCTCATTATAAAAGAGGACAAAAAGAAATTCAATACCTCAATTTCCACAGGATCATTCTTTCTGGATGCCTCAGCAGTGGTGAATTTAGTTGGATTACTGTGTTGGAGGAACACAACTGAGCATTTCTGCTCCTGCAGAACTAAGATTTTTTCATGTTCAGCATCTCTGAAAGTCAGATTTTGGATAAGAGACAGAAAATTGAAAATGAACCTGGTGCCAGGCACAACTTTGCTGCTAATGAAGATAGAGTAACTGATAAAGCTATTATACTGTAATAATGTTAAACGTAAATGTAAACACATCTTTAATTCATTTTGGGATGCTTAAAATTTTCTTTGTACTCAAAGCATTTGAAGAAAACCATATATTAATGTTTTGACTCATCATCTGATCAAGATATGTGTTCCAGTTATTCAGAAGAATTCCGTGAAAATTTTCTGCTAAACTAGGATGAGTTTCAGCTATTACCAGAAATAACGTTCATGATTATAAAACAGCAAATATTCCACAGTGAAGATTTAATAACTACTGTCATAGTTTAATTTTTTTTTTTTATGTTTTCCAGTTGTTCTTTGGGTAAAACATCTAACACTTTTTTAAATGACCTATCTCCTTTATGAATGTATAAAACACAAAAGATTGTAAAGACAAGTTATTTTGTCAACACAGTAGCAATCAGTGTGTGCATCTCCTTTAAGAACATGGCTGTTTGAAGAATAAAATAAATGAAACTCAAAGCAGTTTAGCACAGATGTAATCTTCATCTCTACAATACTGAATTTTTAAGCCTGATAGGATTTTAAAAGAGTGCTTTAAAAGAGACTGGAAGCCTTCTGAATGGATAATTTTTGTTCAGGACGTATCCATTGTATGAGCCATAAGCCATTATCCTTAAAAGGGCCTTCTCCCCACACCACTGTTTTTCCCCTACATTTTTCCTCACCCCTTGCAAGGAGAGCAATGAAATAGGGCTAAAGTTTTTCTAATATGAAGCATTTGTTTGTTTTTCTACAAACACTTACAAAAAACTTTCAAATTTTAACCAAAACTTTTGCAACTGGACCCATTTTAGAAGATGTTCTGCCAAACACATGTCCAAAAGCATACAAACTTTTTGGTCAAAGAAGATGACAAACATCACACACAAAAAGTGTGTGATTATTATTTCTAACAATAATTACCTAGGTTAGTAAGCTATTAGAAAATGAAATAGCTTCTATTTTATGTGGTAAGTTTAAATGTGATGAATAGTAATAAGACACATTTCACCATGCAAAACTACCACTACTAATTAGAGAAATCATTTAGGCATCAATGATTAATGACTTTCCATAACTAGTTCATAGATAACAAAAGTCAAGTCGAAAAGTTCTTCAAAAGAAAACATTTTATTTCTTTCATTTTGTCTTCTTAGAATTCAAGTTAGGAAAAATAAAAAATCAATTCCCACAGTATTTTTTACGTGGTTTATTAAACAAACCTTTCTGAAATTTGAGAGGAGTTCAAACTCTTATTAGGAAAAAGAAATCTCTCAGAAAGAAATGTTTCACTAAATGTAAAAGCAAAATACTAGGAAAATGTAAGCAATCGGTATTGAAAATAGCAGCAAATAGGTATATACTGTATAATCATTAACCTGACCATATATTGATATCTGAAGTTTTGAAAAGAAATGGAAGTTCCTTCTTAGGAGTGGAAACAAATTAACAGCTTGCTTCTGAAAGACAGAAGCCATTTGTCCTCTTACTCTCTTCCTTTGCTAATTTTATAGTGACTTGAAGCTTACCTGATTAAGTCAGTAAAATTGCAGAAAACTAACCCAGGAAAAAGGGCTTTTCTGTTTTAAGGAGTATGTGCTTGTTCCTTTGCCGGTTTAGAAAATTTAATTAACTACTTTATGTTCGCATAAGCTTCAGAATTGGTTTATAACACAGACTACAGAAAAAAATCTGCAATCCAGAATTTGAGGATGAGATCTTTTGATCAAAGTAAACTGTCCATTCAGTTGTAATAGGAAATAGCACACTGAGAATGCATACTCTTTTTTCTCAGTAGTTTATGGAAGGAAGAATTACAAAACCTTCCTAAACAGATTAGCTCACTCACTGTTTCCCTCACATTCTTTTTAGTTCCTATTTTAAGCTTAACTCATAGAGGCAAAAGACCTGTGATAAACACTGTCAGAAGCAAAAAGTTGATAACCATCAGGGGAAGTAATCTTTTAGTACAAGTATTGCTCTCACCAGGAATTCATTGTGAACAGGCAACAAACACCTATTAGTACTACTGTGAAGCTATATTTATTTGTTACTATTATTTTAGTGTGCAATTAATTGCCTTTGGTATTGAAGAGGTTAGCAGTTTTAAAACAGGAAATTGTTTCAATTGTGCATTATTGAATTCATGATCTAACCTGTAGTGCAGAAAGCGAATAGAAAGCTTCAATCCACACATACAAGAATTTTTATTATTTGATGGGCTTGTCTCAGAACAATTCCTTTAAAGCTTACCTGGTTTTAATGTTTGTATATTTGGGGCATTTTTGAGTTGTTGATTTTAGGTTGTTGTTTCCTTTTTTTTTCAACTGCTCCTATGGTTTTTATTGGAACAAATGAGATTTAACTGCATTTATTTAGATTACAGAAATTATAATCGGTTTTACAGAGCAGTGTAGAAGGGTTCACTACAAATTTGCCATACTAAGTTTGTGCTCCTTTCCAAGCCAGATGAAAAAATAACTAGCACAATCTCTGTTAGAACTTAACACAAAGAGGAATGAAAAAAGAACAGGAATGTTGATGGTGATGCTAGTTCTCCCACTGTTTTTTCCCTCACATTTCCTTTAGTGCCTTGGGTTTGGCATGCTTTTGCCAGCCTTGCTCAAGAGGTGGTCTGTGCATGGACTAAGCCTCTTCTGCCAGGACTTTGTCCACACTCTCCCCAGCCATACTTGCCCAAGGCCTGGGCCTTCCCACAGCCTGCCTAGAACAGATGCCTCTTGTAAATGGACTACAGATCTTTCCTCATTAGTTAAGCATTCACATTTTGGCATGAGGAGCAGGGAATAGGTCTTCAGTTTAATTCTGAAACTTAGCCTTTGCCATTTTTTCATAACCTCTTTGATGTTGGGCTTTGAAGATTTGAACCTCGTATTGTCAAAGGCATGTCTGAACACATTTTCAAAGGCACCCACTCAAGGCTGCATGGGGTTTTTTGCACCCAAAGTAATAAAGCAGCCTGTTGCATATTTGAAGAAAGCAAATGGGAAATGAGGGAATAAAGCATCCTCCTACTCCCCACCTCTAAAGGCCCACATTTCACTGCCAAGCTGGCATATTCACAACATACGGTCACTGCAAGAGTGCATCTATTGTGTCAGTGTTTTCTAACTGACATTGACCTAAGTGACCATTTACCATGCATTGTAAATATTTGCAGATGCTCATACATAATATGAAAGAATAGAATTAAATAGAATTTTTGCTGATTCTTAAAGACAGATGTTAGTGTAAAAGTGAAGTGCTTTTTTGTAATTACTGATTTTGAGATAAGTTCTGAGACAGTTGTATTGACTCATTGTGAATTGTTGAAAAATGTAGGTTGTCTTGTGTGCGTAGTTTTTATTGGATTTTATAGAAGAGAAAATCTGACATTGCCATGTGGTGCAATTTAGTTAGTGCGAAAGTTATTTGTAGGTCGGTTTTTCAAAGTGGTAGTTTCATTTTACCTTCTGCGTGGACTTAAGTGACTTACAGCTCATTCATCTTTTGGTCTTACACAGAATGGAAAGGACATTGACAAGTGTGAAGGCTGTGAGAGCTTTAGCATTTTCTTATGTTTCATTAAGGCTTGTTCAAATGTAATCATTGCAAGAAAAATAGGGCACCATTAAAAGCTTGCATTTACAAAGTGTATTTTTTTCAGTATTATTATAGTATTCCAATAGGAATTTGTGAAATTAAACAGTGAAGAACCATTGTCTCTACTAAACAACATTTCAAACATTATACATATTAAATTCATGTTCATTCCTGCTACTATTCACTTCTCAAACCACACAGTCAGTTCTCTCTTTGACCAAATGAGCAAAAAGCCAATAAAACTGTAAAAAAGAGAAGGTGACAGTCATTATACTTTCTGCTTATGTTATGATAAAGTAGCTGTTATACTACAGCATACTTCATATATTTTTAATCTTGCTTTATGAAGGGATGTAATTTTCTGTGGTCTTGAAATACATATATTCCTCTTCTTTGCTACTTCAAATCTACTGAAGCCAGCAGTTAGCTGTTAACTTTCCCTCTTCACTGACTGTTTTTTGTTCCATAAAAGATCCATTCAGGAGTTCAAGTCGGGTGTGAGGCATGATTTTTATAGCAAGGCTGGCCTCAATCTTGCACATATTCTGAGTTATGTGACCTTGTTATGAAGAACTGTTTGAAAAGAGAGTGCAAGTGCTGCTGAACAGAAGAATCACATATTTTCAAACATATAGATACTGCCAAAATTCAGATGTTCTTCAAATGCTCATGTTTTTTTAAGGATGATGTCTCATAAATCATTCTAATTTTGCACAATAAAGTGTTTTGCTCCACAGATAATTTAGATGGAGGTTTTGTTTGGGGTGTTTTTGTTTTGGTTTGGGTTTTTTTTGTTTTTGTTTTTTGTTGTTTCTTTCCTTTCTTTTTTGTTTTGTTTTTGTTTGGGTTTTTTTTTGTTGTTGTTATTGCCTACAATTTGATAATTTGCTTCATTTGTACCAGACATTAGGTGTTTTTAAATAGAGCACTTATGTAACAGTTCTGCACCACAGAGCAGGTATTGCCCAGAAATTTTGCAATATGTGTGGACTGCTAGTATCTTAGGTTGTCTTCGTGTGCACTCATGTACCTGGCCTGGCTGGGACAGAGTTGATTTTCATCATAGAGGCCAGCATGGGAGTATGTTTTAGATTTGTGCTGAAAAAAGTGTTGAAAACACATGGATGTTTTTGTTAATGCTGAGAAGTTCTTGCACAGCATCAAGGCCTTTTTTTGCTTTTCACACCACCCCAGTAGCAAACAGTCTGTTGGTACACAAGAATCTGGGAGGGGACACAGCCAGGAAAGCTGATCCCAGCTGACCAAACTTCCACACCATGTAGCATCATGCTCAGCATGTGAGGTGGGGGAAGAGGAAGGACACGGGGCCATTTGGAGTTGGAACATTTGCCTTCCCAAGCCACCATGATGCGTGAGGGAGCCCTGCTTTCCTCATGAGTTACAGGCTGCCATGAGCAATCTACTCTGCAGGAAATGCCAACCATCTCAGTACATTATGATGATACTAAGTACAAGGAAAAGTGAGCTACCCCTCATAAACAACCTGGGCACCAAATGGATAAATAAGTGTTTGTGACCAGGGAGAGAGAGAGCTGGCTATCAATCACAGGAATTTTCCCCAACCAGGGACACACTGTTCTCCCAAGGCAACCTCATTGTCTGTAAAAACTTAAAGCCTCTGTTAACAGTTACATAATCACACATGCTATGCTGTAGCTCCTTCTATGCCAACTTCCTAGGTCAATATATAAGGTTTGGATGATCATGGATTATGGTAATGATTATGCTACTCTTACCCGTCCTGCTGTTACAGAATCACAGCTGCTGCAGCCCAAAGGCTGCTTTCAGCTGATGAACTTCAGAGTCCAACTGGTGCAAGAAACAGGAATAATCCTGTGTCAAGTCAGGCAGCAGTGTACACAGACATGGTTTTGCCTTTGTGATCTTTCTTTCTCTATCCAGTATATGTTATAAGCCTCCATTGAAAGGCCTCCTCTCTCTTCAGTTATCATTCTTTCCTACAAGGTAAGAAAGGGAAGCTCACAGTGACAAGGAACAGGACTTTAGATCAGTGGTACTAGTTTGTAATTTGATCCTATATTGTACAAGAGTCTCAAGCCCTCAGTAATGTAATTACCACACAGTAGGATGGACCCAATATGACAAACAGCCTGGAAATCATCTCTGGCACACTTACAGCTTTGTCAGAAAAAGTATTTAAGTTGCCATCTGTACACTTCCCCCCTCCCCTGTCACCTGTTTTCCTTTTTCCTGTGAGTCTCAGATCCAGTAGTTTCAAATACATCATAAAAAAAGAGAAACCATGAAGTAAGAAGAAATCATTTGTTCTCCAGCTTCAGGGTTTTTCACTTTTGGTGGAATACCACAGTAAGCCTGTTGCCATCCTCTAAAATATCGCTAATATTAAATGACAGTATGAAAAGTAGTATGGAATAAAATTGACAAAATGAGCATAGACTTAGAGAAATTCAGCACAGAAAAAGGCTTCATAGTAAGTGGCATGACACTGGCTTCCCTGGACCTCAAACTAAAAAGGGGAATAAACTGAGAAAGATTTTTTTACAATCTAAATTATGTAGGAGTATCCACACATCAGGAAGCTCGTTGCTTCCCTGCACAGCACTGAGCTGAAACAAATGAGTTTCCAGTGACCAGTTCCCAAGAGTCTTAGGCACCTGCTGGCATTGTTAACATTGGGGCTGGATTGTAGCAGTTTTACTAAAATCCACGCAGAGTTTCTCTTTTGCTTTTAACCCAAATTCAAAGTAAATAAATTATCAGAGGTACCACCAGTAGGATCCAGGTCACAGAAGGGCGACAAGAAACAAAAGGGATGAAGACATTTTTTCCCCAGACTCGGTGGCAGAAAAGCATTTGCTGTTGCTCAAGCCCCCTCCTTTTCCAAAGCAACCTGTCCTCCAGTCACCATAGGCAACCTGGTGTGCAATCCCCATGAACAGCCTGGCCCTTGCTTCTCCATGGGAATGCTTTCTGCCCACAAGGTCTCACCCCATCCCTTTGGTACATTCTACCCCACTCAGAGTTACCGGCCTGGAAATAACATCTGCTGGGAAGTAGGGAGCTCTTTTAAAGTAGGACGCAGTAATGTGGATCTGGGTCTGATGCAACTGGTGCAGACATCAGTAGCATTATCTCCCAGGGGAAACTTCTTAAGTGGGGCTCCAACAGGGGTGGCCTTGAAATGAGTCAAGGAAGCCACCCTTATTGATCATCCTGAAGCTCTTTAAGCCAAGTGACTGCCTTACAATCAGGATTTAGGTGTCGGCTGTGGGATCACCAGCCTGCTGCCACTCTGTGCACTGTGTCTGCCTTTTAATCAAAGATAAAATGAGAAGAGCACCTTTTCTTGACCTCCTCTGGCTCCTGAGCAGCACAGTTTCCAAAAACTCATGGAATATTAAGCAGTGTATATTTGAAGAAATTTATATGGAAACCTATGGAAAAATAGAGTTGAGAAGAAGGACTGGCATATTCAAGAAAATAACAAAGGAAAATACTGTCAGTATGGATTACAAGAAAAGATGGAAGGATAAATATGCAGGATATATAAGAGAAAGAACATGATTTCATATATGCTTGTCTAATATCTAGGCAGGGAATTTAACTGAGATGTAAAATGTTAAACAAACAATTTAATATATATAAAAGCAGAATGAGCAAGAGCCAAACCATCATATTTGTATCTACTTCGTGTATGGATGTCTTCTGAAGGTACTTTTGTCCCCAGCCTAAAAGGTTTTTAAAAGTCATGTGTGGGTTGGGATGGGCTGACCATTTGGCTTGGCATTTAGCATACTCCATTACTGTTGTGACAAAGTGCTGTATCCGTCAGGCTGTCTGGGAAAAGCTGTGATATTAGGGCTTTTTCCTTCTTGTATTAAAAATCATGTTATTAAAACACTTCCTAGGTGTTTTGCCAATTAATTGCATGCTTTCCCATATACCAGTGACTACATTCAATTCTCATTTTTATGTCTCTTAGGTTTCAGTGTATATGCAGAGAATCACTGTGCTGATTCCAGAGATGAACTATATGGTTTGTTCTTATTTACAAATGTTTTTACATAAATGTTTAATACAAACAAAATGCAGACACATGAGCAAATTCTGGTCAAGATAATGAAAAAGAAATCCTTCAGGGCAGCAAAAAGAAATACTTGCATAATGAAATACAGAAGGCAGAAATGAGTGAAGAAGTAAACCACAATACCTAAGGGTTCTAATCTTCTAAATCTGATTTCTTAAAATGAAATAAGGTTAGTGAGAAAGAGCACCTAAAAGCACAGAGATAATGAAAGTTTGAGCTTCTCAAATAGGAAACAGTATGAATTTAGCTCTTAGAAAAAAAACCCAACAAAACATTTATACAGCTGCTTTAGTAGCAAATAAGATTCAACAATATCTCGTAAAAGTTTTCATCGGAAGGCTGGGTCAACTATAGCTTCTTTAGTGCTAACTGGCAGAAAAGTTTTCTTCCAACACACCCATAAAGAGCCAAGAATTCTATGTACACAGCAAAAACTTATATTAACAAAATACATCTAGGTTTGTTCTCCTGATATTTTGATGCCTAGCAATGGTCATTTAAATGGGAAAAAAAAAATTGGCATATATGAATGGAAATGGATACAATAACTGGGTCATCTCCAAGACAGAACTTTAACATTAAGGTAGAAGTCTTGCTGTGCAAGCTTATTACCACAAACATGCAAGCATTCGCCTACATGAATATTTATACACCAATTTTCTATGGTCAATATCTATGAATTTAATAGTACTTTTACAATTTAGTATGGAAAGAACAGGAGGATTTTGCCATGGAATACCAATGCACAGCACATAGGCTTGGTGACTTCCCAACACAGACCTGCATTCAGATTAATGTGTTGAGCGCAAAGGGTTGTAGTGAATGGGATGACACCAGGCTGGTGACCTGTCACCAGTGCGGTTCTGCAGGGCTCCATCCTCAGCCCTGTGCTTTTCAACATCCTCATAAATTACTTGGAAACAAGTCTGGAAGGGATACTAAGAAAGTTTGCAGATGATACAAAATTGGGAGGAGCTGTTGACTCCCTCCAAGACAGGGAGAAGGGAGACCCTGCAGAGACCTCAACAAATCAGAGTGCAGGGCAATCCACAACCATATTAAGTACAATGGGAGAAACTGATGGATTCTGCACCTGGGATGAGGCAACCTAGGGTGTACAGACAGACTAGGAATTGAAATGCTAAAAGCAGTGCTGCAGAAAGGGACCTGGGGGTCCTGGTCAACAGCAAGTTGAATGTGAGTCAGCAGTGCCCTGGCAGCCAGGAAGGCCAACCCTGTCCTGGGGTGCACCAGGCACAGCATCACCAGCCGGGCAAGGGAGGGGATTGTCCTGCTCTGCTCTGCACTGGGGCGGCCTCACCTCGAGTGCTGGGGGCAGTTTTGGATGCCACAATATAAAAGAGACATTAATTAAGCATCACAGTTTGTATGAATACTACATAAATGCATTTGCTAAATTATTTGCTCATCTTTACTTTTAAGCATCACAGTTAGAATTTTAAAGAAGCATCCATAAATCTAGAAATTTGAGACAGTCTGAAGACTTGGATGAAAACTGTTTGGGGATTTTTTTATAATGAATCATAAGATTTGTATTAGGAGTTTGCATTATCTTTTTATCATCAGACCTAGTAATACTGTTATGTAAGATTACATATTTTCTACTTCAAGGTTTTCTAATCCGTGTTTCCTGAAAGTGCTTTAGTTGCAGTTTAATTACTTTTTTCCAAGACTGTTTCCTTTTCTTTAACCAAGGAGATTTTTGCTTCCCATATGGCTCAAAGGATTTAACGTAACTTAAAATTTCCCTCTACTGGATAAATAGAAAACATTTACTTTGGAACAAAACAGTAAATTAAGTGATTATAGGAATTTTCCTTTGGTTTTATGAGAAGATGTCTTTGCTCATCTCTTCATTTTTTCTTTAAACAAGATAAAACACATATAAAGGTCAAATGAGCAAGGCAATCAAACATCACTTTTGAAACTTCAATTGCCTTTTGGAACTGTCTGCTGAGCCAAAATAAGCTCTACCATTTATGACACGTTAATCAGTTATGGTATATATACCAAGTGATTTAACTGGGGTTTTCAGGTCCTGTTTAGTCCAACGCACTAAGCTAATGCAAATGACATCCATTCAGTATTAGTTCAATATGGCATGTTCTAAACAGACTTAAAACAAATGATTGAATAGGTTTAGCAAATAAAATCAGTACTAAAATCCTAGGATAAATTGCACAGGCCTTCCTTCTGCTAGGCTTACTCATTTGTTAAAATTAGAGGGAGGAAAAAGATGGGGTTAATGAATGAAACAAAACTTTTTTGGTCAAAAATTTCAAGGACATAGTCAACGATAACCTTTTTTCCTGCAGACTCTAACTAAGAAAAACTTTGAATGAGATTATTTTCATAAAACAACAAAAATATTTTACAGCCCTTTCCATTAGCTATGCCTTATTGCTTACTTTACTGGCTTAAAGGTCAGTGTTTTAAAATCTTTTACTTTTTTGTCACGTCCTCAAATCATGAAGAGTACTCAACACTAAGGCTACATCTACCTCAGCAACTACCATGTGCAAATAAACACAAATTTATAAAGAAAAATAGTTGACATTGAGGACCAATGTATGGAGAGCAGCGGGTGTGTAAAACTAACTCTGGCATGTCCATAGCCTGAATGTTCATTTGTGGATGCAGTGTACCAGGTGTGCTCCCAATGCATATCTGTGGTTTAGCACCATTCAGGATAAATACACCTCATAAATTCCAAGATCACTCAATTTTAAAATCAAAATCATGTGAGTGTGAATCAGGAGAGACACAGCAAAAGGTGTCTCCTGATCCAAACCAGAATGCCAATGCAGATACACTCAGAGTGGAAGGAATAAAAGCAGTATGGCTTTCAGACAAGAGCAAGGTGAGTAGGAGTGTTTCCCAGCATTTTTCTGATGAAGTATATCTCCAGTTACCGGAAGGATCACCTTTAAAGGAAAATATTTATGTTCATCTTCTCACTGTCATAAAGCCAGAATCAAAGATGCCTGTAAAGTGAAATGCTCCATATACCACTCGTCTCCAAAGTGGTGAGTTTTAATGAATTAAACGTAGCAGCTATTTTTAACATAGATATATCTGCTTCTTAGCAGGGTGTCTTCTTTGGCTGCTCGAAGCATCCCTGTGCTTATCCTGTCCTAATGCATCAAAAGGCACCATGGATGCATTGCAACAAAGCTTTCCATTATATATGATCACAGTTTAAATTTCACATAGTAATACATTTTTTGTGTAATTATCTCCTCTACTTATCCTAGCATTGTAGACCTTTTCTTCATCTCAGTTTTGATGACACTGTATTTCATCTAACACTTGAATAAAACTTATGCCAATATATACTTTGTCTCAGCCTTATAACATTTTGAGACTCCTATATGCCGTTAAGCCTTATACTAAATGATGTCTCAGCTTTATTTAGAGCTCCCTCTCCTTGCAATTTCTTTAATAGCTGTATTACACTTTTGTTCCACCAAGGAACAAGAATCTTTATTGCCTTTCAAGCAAATGCATTAAAAATATTTTTATTAGCTTCTCTCATAGCTGCATTCACCTCATTAGTATTAAAAAAGTCAGTGTCATCATTTGTGTATATCTTTTTCAGTAGCCTGTAAACCTTCAGATTCAGTCCTAGGTGAAAATGCATGAAATTTTATTTTAGTGAACAAGTTGACTTTTTCTTCTCCAACTCTGTTTTGAATAACTTTTCTAATGGAGGGAAGGGAAACCCAGCAGAAATGCTTACAAATATTTGATTAATGGTTCTGCCCATCAGTCCAGCTTTCATGTATTGTGTCCATGCATTTAAAAGCAGAATGAAGTATGACATAAGGCAATGAAGTAGCATGCTGCTAAACTGCTGCTTATATTCAGAGTATTTCTATACCTCTGCTCAAAGTGTAAGATGTACAGCCCAAAGAATGTCATAACATGCTCTGCTACTCAAAATTGCCTCTGAGAAAATTGTTGCAAAATTCTGGACTCTTTCCATATCCTTTCCTGTACAAAGTCCGCCCTAAAAAATATGTACAGATGGATGGAAATAACAGTACCATAAACCCTTTTTCTATGCTACCCAGATCATCAATAGACACAATCTGGTTAAAAGATGTTACCTCCTTGTATTACTGTCAATGATGTCTGTGCTAGCCCATTATTTGACAAAATCCCGTTAAAAATTGTGCAGCAATAGTAGCAAAAGAAGGAAAGTAATAGAAAGATTCTGGACAGGTTTTCTTGATGGAGCTGAACTGAATAAAGAATTTCCTATGTTGACTTCACCGCTGCTACCTGAGTGTTAATTAAGACCAAATAGTTTGGAGGAAAGAGCTGATATTGCCCCATGTGATCAGAAAGGTTCCTTTCCAAAATCCAAATTTTGCTTAAAAAAAAAAAATTAAATCCCCCATGTTTCAAAACAGATTGATGATTAACAAAACAGAACTTCGTATTTTTGTTCGTGAAAGTTTTTCTCTTCACCTTCCAATGTGCATAAATGAAGAAAAAAATGCAAGAGTGACAAACTTTTAAGAATAAATCTAGATGCCATTGAATATTGCTTTTCTCTATATATACCCTTGAATTGTTACATAATTCATAAGCAAAATTATATCTAAAGAAATAATTAACATAAAATGCTTCCTCTAAATAATTACACCCTAAACAATGTCCAACAAACCATTAAACAAGAATAGGCCTTGTTTTCATTCTTTACAATTAAGACATCACACCTTATTGCTATCAACAAGCAGAGCTACTAGTTTAATTGTAGTTCTCAAATTGAGGAAGCCTCCATGGAAGCATATAGCACACACGCACAAACAGGAAAAAGAATTCATTAAAGTTTTATAAAATTCAGAGTAAAATTAAGAAGCTTGATTCAAAAAGTTTTTAAGGTAGGTGATGCAATTTTTTTATTCTCTTTATCAAAATTTTATAGCCAGTTTTCTCAGAAAAGCTCATGCGAACATCCTTGTCCCAGATGAGAATCAGGCTCTGCTCCAGTGAAAATATTGCATCAGTGATCCCATTAATATGGGCACAGTGACATACAGTTGGTAAACACACACTGACATCACCTTATGTGTGCAGAGGAGTTATCAACACAATTAATTTAAATCAGAAACATAAAGGCACACAGAGGGTTATTTATTCATCCAGGTTCAGGGTGGGTATCTGTGGAAGAGATTGTTTCTCACTATGAGACCATCCTCTCTCTCTATCTGATGTCCAGCAGAAGAGCAGAGTGTGTTTTACATAGCTTCTGTTGTTCAGCACCTGAACATTAGTGTAGTAATCTCCAGGGGTTTTTTGAACTTGAGAAATAGTTATCGCATATGTGTCTCTTCTTCATGATTTTCATCAAGAAAAAACAATTTAACATGATTAAATTGCAAATATTAAAAAAAATACGTCACAACTACATTCACAGAAAAGCTAATTTCACACTAAGTGAAACTCTCTCCTCAGACTTTTTGTGTCTGTTACAAAAAAAGTTTATAAAAGGGTAGAAAATATTGAGGTAAATGCAAAAATCATGCTATTAAAATTGTGTTCTTTTTTGCTACTCTGTGAAATATTCCCTGATATAAAATGGAAAACAGCTTGTGTCAATAAGAACTGTAAAGAAACAATTGTTTTCTAAAGCCATCATTTTAAATGATCATTAAGCTGTATTTTCTATGTCTTATAAATAATACAGAAATATGTTTGTTAATAATTTACATAGAGACTTGACAGTTTCCCCCAAGCAAATCAGTTATTATTGCAACCAAAACAGTGTAACCCAGAATGAGCAGCATTGTTTTTGCTGTGTTTAGGGAGAAAGGAGTCAGTGATGTTCATCCCAATTATACTGACAACAGCAGAGGAAAAACAAAGGCTGTTTTTCAGTATTTGTCTACACATGTGGAAGAAAGAATAATGGCATTATAAAAGAAAAAGTCTGTGACAAAAACCCATTTGTTCTACTGTATTTTCATTATCTACCTGTATTAATGTGACTGCATCACTCAAAAATCAGTTATATGTTTTACAGATTTATATTAATTTCCAGTTTCTATTGCACATATTTATTTAAAACCAGAAAAAAATACACAAAGCAATTTTAAAATAACTTTATAGCTTAAAGGAGTTAAAACCAAATCAACATCACAAATCCATGTATTTTGCAGGGAAAAGGACTGTGAAAATCATCCAGAATACCAACAGACTATATGCACCTCAAGTATGGGGCACCTACAAGCCACTTTCCCAAGCTGTGTACTTTTACCAAAGCAAATAATGTAATCCATTGGTCATGGTAGATTGAGGACTGGGCAGCCTCTTCTACTTCTTCAACTTTGTCCTCACCTCTCACTCACTGGCCCAATTTAGGAATATAACTCCCTGTGTCAGCTTCATTCTTGGGGTCACATAATGCTCATGTCATTTATAAAGAACAGAGACCAAGTACTGAAATGATAGTTTAAACAATCTTTTTCTTAGCCAAATCAAATACATCAAGTGAAATCAAATACATCAAAACCAGAAATATTACCACTGTTGTTTAAGCAGCTCTCTATCCTTTCTTCCTTTCTGTTGCTCCTACAAATGGTGTTAGGTACTATATCCCAAAGGTTTTTCCATGTTTACTTTAGCTTTATGTGTAATACAGATTTTCTCTTGTAAGCGAGTACTTGCACAAAGAAACTCTACATAAAAAGTAGTCCATAAAGGAAAACACTTCATTTTGATGCATAGGCAGACTCTGCCAGGAGGACATTACGGATCACCAACAAAATTTTGTGGTTTTGAGAACTGGTACAGCAATAACTCAAATGTGAAACTGTAATAAATAAGAAATTAAGAAGGAAGAAATCCCCGAGAGACAATATATTAAGAAATCCCATCTACTCAGCCCTGGTGAGGCCACATCCGGAGTGCTGTGTCCAGTTCTGAGCTCCTCAGTACAAGAGAGATATGGAGCTCCTGGATCAGGTCCAGTGGAGGGCAATGAGGAGGGTAAGGGGACTGGAGCATTTCTCTTATAAGGAAAGCCTGAGGGAGTTGTGCCTGTTCAGCCTTGAGAAGAGACAACTGAGAGGGGACCTCATCAATGTGTATAACTATCTAAAGCTGGGGGTGCCAAGAAGATGGACCCAGGCTCTTCTCAGTGGTGCCAGCCTCTAGGACACAAGGCAATGGGCAGGAACTGATGTACCGGAAGTTCCGCCTGAATATGAGGAAGAACTTCTTTACTGTGAGGGTGACCGAGCACTGGAGCAGATTGCCCAGAGATGTCCTGGAGTCTCCCTCACTGGAGATATTCAAGAACAATGTGGACATGATCCTGTGCCACATGCTCTAAGATGACTAAGGTTGGACCAGAAGACACACTGTAGTCCCTTCCAACCTATCAATTTCTGTGATTTCTGTGATTTCTGTGATTTCTGTGATTTCTGATCCCTTCTTAAAAAGGAGGAAGGTTTGACAAATCTGCTATCAACAGGTAAAGATAAGAAAGAAATTAATATCTTCACTTATATCCCATGTATACAATATAAATAAAAATAACAACATAAATATGTATGCATGAGAGTATAACTCAAAACTCCTAAGTATTCTTAAATCCTGAAGTTATAATTAACTTTAGATATTAATTTGTCCTTAACTGTCTCTTAATTTGCATTTTACTACTCATAAGTGGATCTTCCTAGTGTTGAGGTATGCTGGTACAGCACTGTAATGAGGGGTCCAAGTTTTGATTTTGAGATCTGTTTATTCATTTGTAGCTGTGTATGCATAAAGTGATGAAGAAGCAGGTGTAAACAGAGCATACTTGCAGCTAGGTAAACACCAATATTTTTATCTAAAATAATCTAATTTTAACTCTATATGATCCCCATTTTGATTACTTTCTAGAATAATTTTAGTGAAGGGAGTTTACTGGCAGGGATATAATGAAATATTTTTGTAAGGCAAATTTCAAAGTCAAAACAGACATCTCTGCCAGGGAGATAATCCCTAGATTTACGTTTAGCCAGTAATAAAAGAAATGCCTATTATGATCAGATTTTTAATCTAAGTCACTTATGCTTCACAATATGATCATTAAACATAAAATTTACAAGCAATCCAGAAAACTGCAATGAAGTTTTCAAATAACATAAATGTTTCTTTCTTGTGTTTTTCTCCTCTCTTGTTTTTTTTTAACCCATCCATGATGGCTATTAAGTAGGCAGAAACACAGTCTCTTTCATTCAAAGCTTCATTTCACAAATAACAAAACTAAGAACCATGTATTAGTGTGCTTACATAATGAATTTAACAGCTTTTCATATATATCAATAAGATATTTTGCTGTTGAATCTATTTATCCCTCTCCTCAAGCAACATTACTCTTTTATAACCAGTTTGGCTTCACCTTCAAATCGTTGGCCACCAAATACACCATTAAATGATTTTTTTTTTTTTTTTTTTTTTGGTCAGTGTAAGACAAATATTTGAATGCACAGATGATGAAGATCAGATAACAGATCAGTGGACAAATCTTTTAATGACTTTTGGTAAGGTAAAGCTATCACCAAAAGTTATAATAAAGGGTCTGAGCCTTTCTGGAGAAGACTAGCTGCTTAGAAGCAGGTTACACCTGAGAGTCTGAGCAGGCTTGTTAGAAATGGTGAGGGTAAGGAAAGCCAGTTGACTACAGAAGAATTTTGGGTTGAGAAAAAAGAGAAACTGTGAATTAGCTAAGTACATGTGACAAATACTGCATTCTTCTTTCTATGTTGTTTTAAGCACTCGGTCTAAAGATGAACTTGTGTTCATATACAGAATACAGAAGAGATGAACATGAACAAGAAAAGGAAGACCAACTTCAAAATGTTGAAAAAATAATAAATGAATTTTTTTTACAGTACAAGAGGAACAGGAAGGGAAATACTCATGTCAGAACATGGGTGGCCCTTGGGAAGTTCTGTCTTGAATTAAAAACTTGCCGATAAAGGATACTCAATAAAAGTTAGTGAGAACTGTAATAAATCACAAGGATCAGAATATGATTGGGAAAAACTCCCAAAGGACAAAATACCTGAAATACTGACTTCATATGAAATTCCTCTCCAAACTGCCAAATGCTGTCCTACCCTAAGACAGATGATGGGTTGTCAATTATTAGAAAAAATTCTAGGCAGTTTTATAAGATGCCAAGCCATCAAGTCAAGTGTCTGTACTAAGCACATCAGTTAGAGTAGTCTGGAAAGATTAGAATTACTGAGATGATAATGTTTGCTGACTACTGAATTCAAGGCAAAAAAAGATGTTACCCAGACATGACCAATTTTCAAAGGGATCTCATAATGTGGAAAATTCTGTAATAAAATGGCAAATCATTTCAACATAGAAGGACCTGAAAAGCCATACCTTCAAACTGAGAACGCTAATTTTATGTAGCAGTAGATTGGCTTTGAGCTAGACAGAACCACTCAGAAAGGAAAACTTGGGCAGAAGGTGAAAAAATGTCAGAAATCTGCCTGGAAGGAATAGAGGACAAAAGAGAAAACTATGCCATCCTTCATAGAATCATAGAATGGTTTTGATTGGAAGGGAGCCTGAAGATCACCTAGTTCCAACCACCCTGCTGTAGGCAGGGACACCTTTCACTTGGCCAGGTTTCTCAGATCCCCGTCCAACCTGGGCTTGGACACAGTTGTGTATCCACTTTCATCTTGAACAACTCTTGTGGTTCTGGTGCTCCCCTCTTTCTTCAGAAAGAGTATGCTAAAACTGGGGTGTTCTCAAACAAAGTAATAATGATAACCACAGGGATGAAGCAGCTGATGTTTGTGCAATGGATAGGCTAGAGTGCTGCCATGTAGAGAAACAAAGGATAACTCAGGAAGGAAGAGACAGCAGTCTAGAAAACTGTGAGAATTGCAGTTGACTTATCTTCCACATCTAATAACAATGCCAGAGGTTATTACATGAATCCAAGTAACATTCAAAACACATCGAAAGATGTGATTCTTCAGAAAGACTCTAATAAAGCTATGAAACTCCCTACCATGAGCTATTCTGAACTCTGAAAACTGCAAAAGCAATTAGATGAAACATTTTAATAAATTTAAAAACAAAAAAAAATAATCAAGGACTATTTACATACAGATAGCAGTTCTGGTTCAAGAAGTTCCTAAGATAATACTGGTCTCTAGAAGAGTGTTATTATATAATTTATTTGTCCTAGTGCTTTTTCCTATGTATCTATTTATTGCTCACTCTTGAAAATAAGATTGAGGGCTTCTGCACATCTGGTCTGAACTGATATGATTGGTCTTAACGTGCTTATGACCCAATAAAGGTGTAATGTGTAACCAGCCTTTAATTCTTTTGCACTTATTTATTGCAAAAAAGTACTATATACAATATTCCAGTCTGTAATAAATCCTGTTCTTTCTGTTTAACCTCTAGTTCATTCAGTAAGCTGGATGGATGTCTGATATTTTAAAAAAAAAAGTATATGATCATGTAGCTTATCCCATCATTTGCCTTAATTCTGCATCTTTTTAGTATGCTTGTTATTATTCTCTTCAGAGTGAAACATTAGCATGTAGCAAAAAGGCCTGTTATTTGGAAGGGTACTTCTGTCAGGCAGCTGGAATCTGGTAGATGTCAAACTACTTTACTGCAGTGCTAAACCTGAGACCATAAGCACCTCTCTTCAGCTCATCAGTTTGCTAATTGTGCCAGATAATTAATTATAAGAGTTGATGGTGTTCATAGACAGTTGGTTGACAGCATATGAGGAGGAGTAGGACTACTTGCAGTCATCTGTTTAGGTGTACAACCTTGGTGTATTACAATGCTGGAAAATGATGTCATGGTTTAACCCCATCTGACAGCTAAGCCCCACAGCCACTCACTTACTTGTCCCCAGTGGGATGGAGTAGTATTGGAGGAGTAAAAGTGAGAAAACTCAGGGGTTGAAAAAAGGCAGTTTAACAGTGAAATTAAAAGCCATGTGCATGAGCAAAATCAACAAGGAATTAAGTTATTGCTTCCCATGGGCAGGCAGGTGTTCAGTGATCCCAGGAAAGTAGGGTCCCATCACGCATAACAGTGTCTTGGGAAATGCCATCTCTCCAAACATGTTCCCCTCATCCTTATTCTTCCTCTAGTTTTGTATCCTAAGCATGATGTCATATGGTACATTCTGCCCTTTGGGCAGCTGCAGTCAGCTGTCCCAGCTGTGTCCCCTCACAACTTTTCCCCAAGCCTCCTGTCTGGTGGGGTAGGGAGAGGAGCAGAAAAGGCCTTGACTCCATATAAGCACTCAGCGCTGACAAAACCATCTCTCTATTACCAGCACTGTTTCCAGCACAAATCCAAAACACAGCACCATGCCAGCCTGCTACTATGACAAACATTACTTCTGCCCCTGCCAAAACCAGCACAGGTGAAAACGGTTGTAGTAAGAAAATGTTCAAGACTGCTTCATTTTAAACACTGGATTAAAACTTGCAGCCCAATAACTTATCAGCAAGAATGTTAATGGGCTTTAATAAGGCTAGAAGGAATAGAAGTGACAGAATTTTCTGTGCACTGGAAAAAAGGAAAAAAAACCCCGATACTTAAAATGTTTCTAAACTAATGGAGATAGCATTTAGCAACTTCAGTCAATTGATTTCACTGGCATGTGCCAGTGAAAAACTGGAGTAACACTAATGATAAACTAGGTCTTTAATTTTTATATTAATACCATTACCTCAATCAGAGGGTTTTTATGCTGTAATTTCTTCCCATTAATCATCTCAAAGATTCCAAGGGTTCTGTCCCACATATGTTCTAGTAGCCCACATATAACCTTGTTTTATATTTGTATGGCTGTCAGTTAGAGCATGTGGTTTTGAAAATGTTCAAAAGCTGCTGATTTTTTTGAAAATGAAGAAACTAAAAAAAAATCCTATAAACTCTGAGAATAATAAAGGATGTCATGTCTATAGGCAAGTTTCTTTTTATGGAGGACAACATATGCTGGAACCCAAAACAGTGAGGAAGGTAATAAAATAGCTCCACAGCAGCTAAGACTTCCTGCCCCACTCACATCATGTTGAATTTGTATGTAACAAAATGCTGAGTGAAATCATTTTTCTCAGAATAAATTCCCAGTAAAATACAAGTACTTTGACAGACGGGCAGAGGTAAATAGATTACATTTGATTAAAAATTCCACAATGATCTATTTTTTCAATTCCCTCCCCTACTTTTGCTAGATAAATGAAGGTTTGTACCTTATTAATATTTCTCATGCTGATCTTTTTGTAGCATTTTGAGAAGCAAGGTTTTTTGCACGGTACTCCAAAATGCTATCCATTCCATTTGGAAAAAGAAGTGACACACGTGATGGATCCTGACACCTGCCAGTTATAATAATACAATTTCAGGTAAAAAGAACTCTTTTTCCACATGAAGTATTCTAATATTACTGAATTAATTTGCACATTGAAGAGATGTGCAAAAAGAGAAATAGGCAGGAATTCCACTGGACAACTGGCAATTGAGGTTAAGGAAAAAATTTGAGGACAAGTAAATCACAGTAATATATCCAAACCCATGTAAGTCATAGAATCAAAGAGTGGTTTGCATTGGAAGGGACCTTAAACATCTAGACACCTTCTACTACACCAGATTGCTCAAAGTCCAATCCAACCTGACCTTGAACACTTCCTGGGATGGGCCATCCACATCTCCGAGAAACCTTCTTCCAGTGCCTCACCACTCTCACTCTTTCAGTAAAGAATATGAGTCAAGATAGGAGTTATATTTATTTTAATAATTCTTGTGGAGTTTTGTAGCTTTCACGAATTAAAAAAAAAAAAAAAAAAGAGGTAGAGTTCTAAAAACCTCAATCAAGTTTTCTAATTTAAAACTTGAATGTGCCATGACATTAAGCTCCTTATTAGAATACCAAAGTGATATTTTCAGAGCCTTAGTTTCCACAACTTCATGTGAAGCACAGTAACAAATGGAATCCTTTTGCTTAGGAATCTCTACTTATAATGACCAGATGTTCAAAATGACAAAATATAAAACTTTTATTTGATCATAATAGCAGTAGTTTTGTAGAGTATAAATACTGCCTTTCAAAATGTTTTTCTACGATGGAAAATTCCTACATGGATTTAAATCTATATTATACTTAGTATTATCTGCTGTTCAAGTAGTCACCTACTGACAGCTCAAATTTATTCACCCCATTTGACTCATACAATAGTTATATGGTAACCCAGTCCCTCCTGCACTGTTTCTGTAATGAGCTAATAACTTCCCTGTCATTAAAAGTCAGTCTTACTCCTTTCTCTTATATGTCACACTTCTGTTCCCACTTATTCTCAGTCCTTATTTTCAGCAACATGATCACTTTCATCTGGGTATTGATCTCAAAGTGTATTCAGTTTACAATCTAATTAATTATTAGGTGAGGTATTTTTCCTTGCAAGTTAGAATACATGAATGATAATGTTTTCTTGATTTAATACTCTTACTCATAGGTTGTGAGTCTGACCTATGACCAAGACAGTCATTCAAGGAAGGAAGGACTGTGAAAATGTTTTACCTTTCATTAGCTATTTCACAATGAGTAAGAGATCAAACTTAAGACATCCTTGTGATCTTGAGTTATATTCATGTTGTAAGGAACTAGCAAAGATCAGAAGAAAACACATCCCATACATAGTTCCTTTTCTTCAACCAAATTATATCAAGGGTGTTATGAATGGATGATGTAGGTTTAATTCAGTCTCTGCCTTTTGCCCAGGCCTCCGGCAGCAGGCAGTTGTGTTATTGAGGTGTCCAGCACCCCAAAAACCCACTTTCATTTCCAAGTTCTTTAATAATGGCTGATTCAGTCTATTATAAAATGAATTATTTATTAATGAACTCAAAACTAACAGACATAAGACTTAAAACAGACTACTACTACACAGGAATAAGACAAAAAGGAATATTAGTATTTTACATGCAGGGTTAAAGGTACCATTAAACTTACAGCTAGTTAAGAAATAGTATAACTTAGGATCCAATGTTTCTTACCACCAAATTGTTGAAGGGGCACAGATCAAATTCCTTTCCTTCAATTCCTGGAAAAGCAACCTCAAAGTTGCATCCAAGCTTCGGGAAGAAATCTTCTCACACGTTCCCAAGGAGTGTGTAAGAGACTTCTGCCTCTGTGATAATTCGGGTGGGCTTTTATAGACATAAGAACCATGTCTTTTGGTCACCGATGTTTATTTTCTTTTTCCTCATCTGCTCTCATACCAAGATGTATACTGGGACTTGTACTCAGACTTTCAGCAGCCTGGAGGTGACTTCTGGGTGGGCTCTCTGACTCTTTGCTGGGCTATTAATCTGTCCAGAGTTATCTCTTCCAAATGCCCCAGCCATGAGAGAGGGGGAACGTCCTGCCACAAAGGGTTGATTTTGTAATGACTGGTCTGAATGACATTGTATAAGAAAAGTAAGCATAAGGGGTGGAATTTTCATTCTGTTAGGGTGTGAGGGAGCTTTGCTTTAATTCTAGTCACGCTAGGACTTTACCAGCTTATCAAACTACAATATATGTCAGATTTATTGTCTTCTTTCTCTGCATTATTTTTATTTCTGTCATTAATTCTCCTTGATGTAGACATATCTGTATTTATACACCTATATCTATTTACATATATATGCATGCAGATATAAATACAAAGGTATATGTACTTATATATGTGTATTTGTGTATCAACTGTGTGCAAAAGACACATCCATCTGTTGCCAGATTTTTTCATTTATTCTGTATTGAATGCCGTGGGCTTTTCTCCAAATATTAACATACACATAAATTGAATTAATGAATGCAATCTTAGTTTCTATATGGAGTAGATTTATAAATCTTAATGAACGGATGATCTTCAAGTTCTTTTCTGAAAGAACATTCTAGTGAGTAGCAGAGGCATAGTCTGTGTTTTTGTGTGTTCTTTGCAATAACAGTATGGTTATTTTTTTGCCAGTTTATAGAGAGCAACATGGATCTGTGATCAGTTTAAGCATGAATAAATCTATTTAACAACCGTTTATATGTGAATAAATTTACAAAATCAGATTGGAATTTACAGATTCAACAGAAAGAAATATCACTAAAAGTTTTTAACTTTGTTTAATTTGTTTCAGTCAGTCCTTAAAACTTATTATAACACTGATAATTACCACAGCTTGCTTCTGAAAGCAGTCCAGAATTTTTAGCATCTTCCAAATAAATATGCCAGAAATTCTGTATGCAGCAATTGAAAAAGTGGGACATCAAATTTTCTTGAGATTTCTACATTTATAGGTGAAAATGTTACACTTTACTTTTAAAGTCAGGGTTCTACTCATCAGCAATAATTCATCATGCAAGCACTTGCTCAGGTTTGTTCAGTTCTCCTACTCTACTTATTTCTTTACTTCCAAAAGGTCAAGACCAAAATACTCTGAGTCCAAACTAAGTTGTTAAACACATTTTTTCCTCAAAATACCTCAAAAATGCTGTGCTCATGAGCTGCTCATTTTTATTTGCATTTTAATATTTTAATTTCTTCTCAGTTGTCTGTTTGAGTTGGGTCAAATTTGTCCATTGTGTCTTCTCTTGTATATTGTTCTTATGAAAGAGGGCCTATTATCAAAGACTGTATGAGAAATTCTGTGTAATTTCTGCAATCTAGTGAACAGAACAGAAGCAAAAGATTTTGACCAGATACTTGATTGTAAAGTGCACATGACTCTTTGGGTGTGCGTACCTAAACATGACAGAATTTATACAGTAATAGCTTTTCCTGTATTTGTTTTGATACTTGGCTTCTGATCTCAACACAGAACGTGATATTGTATCTGATTGTACCAAATAAGTTATTTAATGAAATAAACATTTGAACTAGCTCCATTGATCCAAAACACGGATGAATTATTGCTTTGTAATTCAGTAAAAATCCCTGAAGTTTAAACAATTTACAGAAGACATCAGAATGAAAATATGCAATAGTCTCCATTTATTAAAAAAAAAGATAGGCTGTGTTCTTTAAATAATGCATAATTCATGTTGGTGTCTAGTTCTTTAAGGATTTTATGAAAATATTTCTGTTTAATGTTCTGGTTTTGAGCTAAACATTTAAAACCAGGTAACATGAATATATATTCAGAAAAAAAGATTCTCAGCTATCCTTACCACAAACATTATAGAAAAGACTATTCAATAGAAGTTATCCAAACTTTTTTTAGTAATTCTATCTTTACCTAATTTATAGTGCTGTAAAAATTTGTCATTCTTTTAAAAGATTTAGTAAAGCACATACTTCCATCCCCACTGTTACGTCTAGTTTCCTTTCCACAAAACTTCAAATTTACTCAAGTACACGCTGTTTCGCTATCATCACTCTACCTGAAAAAAAAAAAAACCTCAAACAAAAACAACAGGAAAGCTGTTCAATTGACTGAAATGATGAATAGGTTAACTCAAGTACTAGTTAACATAACAGTCTTATCACCAAGAGCTCTATGCAAAGGACTACAAAAAATACACCAAACAAATTTGTCTGATTTTTAAAGAACAAACCTACTAACACAGCTTGCACAGGCACATTGGGCACATACTTCCATTACAATCTTCTTTCATTTGGAAATCTTCCTTAATATTCTAAAGTTGATGTATTTGAGGTTTGATACTCTCTGACACCTTCCCCTTCAGCGGTGATTAGGTTAAACAATAACTGGGCTCAGTATAAAACGTCTGGGGACACCACTAGTGACAGGTCTCCAACCAGACTCTGTGCCACTGATCACAACCCTCTGAGATCTTCCATGCAGCTGGTTCCCAATCCACTTCACTGTCCATTGTGCAGCCTGCATCTTCTGAGCTTGTCTATGAGGATATCATGGGAGACAGTGTCAAAAGCCTTGCTGAAGTCAAGGCAGACAATATCCACTGCTCTTCCCTCATCTATCCAGCCACTGTCCCAACACAGAAGGCAATCAGGTTAGTTAAACACAATTTTCCTCATGTATTCATCAGTCTACTTTCAGCTACTTCTATATACAAATCAAAGGAGGTGTACAAAGAGCAGAAGTGTTTTATATACTTTTCTAAAGGTTTTTTTAAAAATAGAACATGACATGTTTAAGTGAAAAAGTGAATACTTGAGTTATAGTAGATGAAAGTGTTCTAGCATCAGTTTAACCTGGTCCCAGATAAAGTTGTGCTAAAAGAAAGTGATAAAAAAAAAATCCCTGGTTGAACATTATATTAAAAGTGCTTTCAAGAAATTACTTGAGGGAATCTGGTTATGTTGCTTTTCCTTTTGATAAAATTTGATAAGGGCATTTGGTGCCAAATTACCTATTACTCCTAAGAAAGATTAAAGCTTTTTACACAGAGTGTCAGGTGAGGAATGAAAAGCTCTTTGAAGGGGTTCCCAAAACTCTGTTCACGAATATTTGGACAATTATTTTATAAGTCAAGTTTTTTTGCTGCTCTTGGGAGGTTATTTGCTCTACTTAAAGTAGCCTTCACTGCAACAGTTCTAACACAGCAGTGTATACTTGTACTGAAATAGGCCATGTCTGTGTTCAGGATTTACAGGATTAAACTGATCCACTAGAAAACCTCGTGTGAGCAAAATACTACTCCCTTAAGATCAGGTTTAAGAAGTTTTTTAACTAAACAAAATATTTAAAGAAAAATGCAGATCCTGCCATTGCTGATTTTGAAAAAATATAAGGTTTGTTTAAAAGTTCTATCTGGACCAAAACTGGCAGATTATTATTAAAACATTATTTCATTTTTCTTCGAGAGCCAAAAGAATAGGGTTCTATTGCCGGATATTCTTTCTTCTCTTCCATATACTTTCAAATCTCCATCCTACCAAGACACATTTGTATTTCTGAGTGAAATGGAAGTTATTATTTAATGGGAATCTCAAATTTCAGCATTTTATTCCTACCAAAAAAAAGTGTATTAATTTATCTATTGGTCCTGAACCCCAACAGATAAAGATTTATTTTACTAAGTAGGACAGGATTTTCAGCAATTATTGGTGAATACAGTACTCTTCCTGTACTGATCAGTGACCTGCGTGTAGTGACAGGGGGATCCAAACAACTGACTGTATTGGAGGCTAAGATTAGCCTGATGGGACACAAGGAGTAGAATGTGCTAGTTTTCGCTGAGGTTGATGCCATGAGGATTTTTTGCCTTTTCTTCTATACCCCTGTTGTACCTTTTTTGCAACTTCTGTACTCTTAGTGCTTTTTCCCTACATTCTTGGACTTGTTTGTCAAGCTGAGAGACTAAACATTTTAGAAGCTTCATAGTTAGGGATCAGTGTGCCCCAGACCCCAAGGTCCTCTCCAGAACACATTCTGTAAACAAAGATAGAACCATCCAGGGGAAGGCTCCTTGGGGAGGGGGGCTCAGTTGAGCCTCTCATTGGGGAATCTTTGATAGATATGCTAATTATTAAGACTTATAATATTATACCAGATCTTTTGGGGTGGGCATTTTTGCGGGCTGCATTTCGATGCATATGACTTGGACATGTGCACCAAGGCAAAATCCCTTTTCCCCTTCTAACTGTGTATGACTCTTGATTTTAAGACCGGGAAAAGGCATCAAGGTAGAGTTAATTTTCTTCACAGTGCTGATGTGGGGCTGTGTTTTTGATTTGTGCTGAACACAGGTTTGATAAAACAGAGATGTTTTTGTTATTTCTGAACGGGGCTTATGCAGAGCCAAGGCTTTTCCTGCTTTTCCTACTGCCCCACTGGTGAGGAATTTGAGGGTGCATGGGACGCTGGGTGGAGACACAGCCAGGAGAGCTGACCTCAACTGACTAAAGAGGTATTGCAGACCGTGTGACATCATGCTCAGTATATAACTTGGGGTGAAGTAGGAGGAAGTGGGAGACATTTGTAGTGATGGTGTTTGTCTTCCCAAGTCACTGCTAGGTCTTACGAGGCCCTGCTCTCCTGGAGATGGCTGAACATCTGCCTGTCTGTTGGAATTAACAAGTTATTCCTTATTTTGTTTTACTCGTGTGCACGACTTTTGCTTTCCCTCTTAAACTGCCTCTATCTCAACCCATGAGCTTTCTACCTTTTACCTTTGCTATTGTTTCTCTGATCCTGCTGGTGGGGGAGTGCATGAGCATCTGCATGGGGCTTGGCTGCTGGCTGGGGTTAAACCATGACAGTCAAAGAAATAGAAAAGGATAGTGGCCAAGGGAGGGATGTGCTACATAGGAGTAAATGTCCCTGTATGAACTTGTGTAGCTTCAAGCTAGCTGTCTAGTCCTACTTTTAATCCTAAGTTTTTCAACTCTTTTTCTTGTGTGCTGTTTCCTCTTTTTCCTCTTTTCACTTCTACCTGTCACATATGAAATCTTTGATTAGTGCTTTAAAAAAAAAAGGAAAATTATTCAAAAATATATGACTTTATAATTTATCACCAGAGTAGCTGTAGTTCATTTAACATACTGAAGTATCACTCGGAGCAGGGCATGAGAAAGTTTAATTGGTTTCTATGCTCACAAAAGCAGGAAGTACAGCAGGATCAAAATCACATTTCCCGTCATGAAAACTCTTCGTGGGCACAGGTCCTTTGTACTGCGATTTTGTGATCCGGACTCCTCTTACATCTGATTGACTCATAATATCTGCTGCAGAACAGAAAAACATGTCGCTATATCCCTCATGGAATTGTACATTTAGTGACCAATCTCTATTGTCCAGTACTAGTTTTCTACTCTAAAAGCCATAACCTCCCTGTAAGGTTCTTTGCAGGATGTATGGGGAAAAATAAGTGAGCTAAGTATTTCTTATGTCTAAATTTTTAATTTTGAATCCATCTGCATTGTTTCTTACAAAAACTTGTACATGGAAGAATACATTTCACTTATTCAATAAAAATAGGCTCAGTCCAAATGCAGATTTAGATGCTTTGCAGAGACAGAAATAAATGCATGAAATAATGTTTCATGTGCTGAAAACACAAGAAAAGTCATTAGCTGAGGATGTATTAGCTTCTAACTCTTCTCATCATTCCATATAAAAATGAATCACCTATACTGCTTCTCTGCTACACTCATTTAGCAAATAGTCTATGAAGTGTTTTGTATTAGATGCAAATGTAACAGCCTTTCAGCTCAGGAAAAGTGGTGCTGGATTTTTGAAAGCAGAAGCCAGATTCCATCACTGCTGGACTTGCCTGAATTAATCAAGGTCCATTCTTCACTAATGTGGCGATTAAAAGGGAATCAGGTTCAGATTCGCAAATCTGGAGTGGCAGAGATGGGCACTGTGAGATCTCCTGTGCAGTGATGGGCACATGCCCATCATAGAGGTGATGCTATACAGTGTTATATAGCAAGTTACAATGTACAACTTAATTAATTGGCTATTCTCACCCAAAAACAAATCCCTTGAGGTACCTACTGGATGTCCCCATCCTCCTGCATTGCCCGCAAAGTGCAGTCACGTCCTTGAGTGAAAGCAATCCCAAAGACAGCTTTTTCTTTGTCTGAGGCAGGAATAATTCAAACTGTTTTCCTAAGCATATTTTTAATATGCACTTCAGAAACGTTATCCCCTTCTACAGTATATAGAAGTTTTGATTGCGAAGGGCCCACCTCTATTGCTGACTAATCAGGTGGCTTTTGCTGAATGTGTATCCTGATGTCTGAAGGTCCCACTATCCATTACTCTCAGAGTAGTCTTTAATAGTGCACTGTATTGTTCCATCTTTCTGGAGGCTGGTGCATGATAGGGAATGAGATATACTCACTCAATGCCATGCTCTTTGGCTCAAGTGTTTATGAGGTTGTTTCAAAAATGAGCCCTGTTTTCTGACTCCATTCTTTCTGGGGTATGTGTCACCATAAGGCTTGCTTTTTGAAGGCCAGGATGGTTCCAGGCAGTAGCATGTGGCACAGGATATGTGTCCAGACATCTGGTTGTTGCTTCCACCATTGTAAGCGCATGGCACTTGATGTCACAGGTTTGGGGGAGTGTGATAGAGTCAATCTGCCAGGCGTCCCCATATTCATGTTTCAGCCATTGCTCTTCATACTAGGGAGGCTTTTACTGCTTGGCCTTCTTTATTGCAGAACATTTCACATCCATGGATAACCTGTGCCATAGTGTCCATGGCTAAGTTAGCTCAGTCAGTTAGAACATTGTGCTAATAACACTGAGGTCATGGCTTTGATCCCTGCATGGGCCATTCACTTAACAACTGGACTCGGTGATCCTTGTTGATCCCTTCCAAAGCAGAATATTCTGTGACTCTGTGTAAGTCTGCCCCTTGATCACCAGCCCATGTATATGTTGCATCTCTTTCTTGGGGGCCTGGGGTGTCATGGGCCAACTGAGCTAGAAATAAGTCACTCATATTGCCAGTCCAGAACTACCTGAGCCACTTCAATCTTAGCGACCTGATCTACCTGCTGGTTGTTTTGATGTTCTTCAGTTGCCCGACTTGGGTACATGAGCATCTACACGAGGTACCTTCACAACCAGGTTCTTCACCCAAGCAACAATATTTTGCCGCAGCTCAGATGGGTTTAACTCTGTGCTGCCAGTTGCTTTACTTCCATTTCTGTACCACTTCCACAGGGCATTTGCCAATCTCCATGAGCCAGGGCAGAGATAGAATACTAGCCATTTTTCTTGGTCAGCAAGGTCTAAAGCTAGATGGATGGCTTTCACCTCTGCAAACTGACTTGATTCACCTTCTCCTTCAGCAGTTTCTGTGACTTGCAGTGGGGGACTCCATATAACCCAACCTCCAATGCTTTCCTACAGTCCAGCAGGACCCATCAAGGCATACTGCTTCTCACTTTCTGGTGATTAATTACACACTGGGGCCTCTCCAGCACAGGTCACTCCGTCCTCTGGTGACATTCCCAAGTATTTGCCTCTTGGCCAGATAGACCACTTCCAGGATTTCTGGATGATTGGGGGTTATTATTTGAGCTTATTGTTTGATCAGTGCAACTCACTTAATTCATGCAGCATCAGTTACATGATACGTACAGGAGAACCTCCCTTTGAATATCCAGCCCAGAACTGGCAGCTGGGGTGCCAGGAGGAGTTGTGCTTCAGTATTAATCACTTCTGAAGCATCTCAAACCCTTTTGTAAGCTGCCAGTATCTCCTCAGTTGGAGTATAGTGGGTTCAGATCTTCTGTATCCCTGACTCCAAAAGCCTAGAGGTAAACTTCAGGTCTTCCCTGCTGTTTTCTGCCAGAGGCTCCAAATAGGGCCATTCTTTCCAGGTGCAGTGTAGGGAACATTTTTTACATCTTGCCCTGTCCTGACTAGCCCAAGGGCTACTGAATGAACTAACTCATGTCTGATTTTTTCAAAGGCTTTTCATTGCTGAGGGCTCCATTTGAAATAATTTTTCTACTGGGTCATTTGATAGAGATGGCTTACAATCAGACTGCAGTTTGAAATGTGCTTTCTCCAAAAGCCCAAAATGCCTAAAAAAAGCTTGTGTTTCTTTTGTGTTAGTTGGTGAAAACATTGCTATTATCTTGTTCTTCACATCCACTGGGATCTGACAACATACATTTTGCCAGTTTATTCCTAAAAGCTGGATCTCCTGTGCAGGTCCCTTTACCTTACTTTGGTTTATGGCAAAATCAGCTTTCAGAAAGATTTGGGATATTCTTCCTTTTCTCAAAAACTTCTGCTGTATCACCCCACACTAGGCACCAAGAAAGACAGTTGTGGTTTAACCTCAGCCAGCAAGCACCACACAGATGCTTGTTCACTACCTTCCACACTGTGCCCCCATGCAATGAGGGGGAGAATTGAAAAAGGGTAAAACTCATCAGCTGAGATAAGAACAGTTTCATAATTGAAATAAAGTAAAATATACTACTACTACAGCTATTACTACTACAACTACTAACTGCATTGCAAGGTGATAGAATGAGAAGCCAAGAAAAACAAGTGATGCACAATGCAATTGCTCACCACCCACTGACTGATGCCCAGCCCATCCCCAAGCAGCGACCTTTCCCTCATGGATGATATTAGGTACTGGACATGACATGTCATGTATGGATTAAGCCCTTGACCAGCCTGGATCAGCTGTCCTGGCTGTGCTCCCTCCCAGCTTCTTGTGCAACTCTTCACTGTTGGAGCATGGGAATCTGAAAAGTCCTTTGATTCAGAGTAAGCACTACTTAACAACTAAAATGCCAATATTTTATAGTGTGTTATCAATATTATTCTCATATGAAATCCAACAAACAGCAGTGTACCAGCTACTAAGAAGAAAATTAACTCTATCTCAGCCAAAACTAGGGCAAAGAAATAGAAAAATGGGCATGAACTACTGTTTCATGTGCTGAAAACAAAAGAAAAATCGTTAGATAGAGATGTATTAGCTTCTAACTCTTCAAATATTATCACTCCATATCTCTCTATAAAAATGAATCATCTACACTGTTTGTCTGCCACACATTTATTTAACAAGTGGTCTACAAAGTGCTTTCTATTAGGTGCAAGATATTTCAGCTTAAGAGAAGACATAAAACATGGTATAGCTGACTTTTATAGCAACCCCAATGAAACTTTCTGAACCTTTGTGGATAATGTTTTACAGAAAATTGATAACGATGGCTACAATTAATGTACAAAAATTTTCAGGATATTTAGGACACAGTAATAGTTTCAATTATGGAATACACAATAGTGTTTTCCCAGCACATGCGAATTGTGAATTTCAACATTATTCTGCCTGGCTTATACCCTCTGCAGGAGCCAGAGAGCTGAAGTACACATCTAGAGTAAAAGCATGTGGCAAAACACAGCTAGGCCCAGCATAAGAGAGCAAAGTTTTGAAGACAGAAGTCAGAGTTGGGAATGAATGCAATTTGTGAGCCCATTTACTGTCTGAAAGTGTTGCATTTAATCTTTGATAACTTAAGGAAAGGAGGGAAAAGGAGTACCGAAGAGACCTCCTCTTTAACTCTAGTCTAAAGTATAGCTTAGAATACCTGAGTACATTTTACAAAAATTCACTGTTAATATATACTACTTCCCTAAGACCCTTGGGACTGGTTTCCAGGGGGAATTCTCCGGTGAAAGCCACACCTCATTTCACTAATTTTTGAATAGGAGCTGAACAAACTGTCACTAGAATGTTTTGGTATGCAAGGATATAACTTTATTAAATATTACAGATTGCACAGGTTTTCTTTCCAGTGAATTATCATAGCAGAAAGCTCAAAATAATTACTTATATAAAAGTATTTTGTTACTATGATCTCCAATAACAGAAAGAAATGTGGCTTGCAAAAACTGAACATCTGAGGTTTGTCTTTTGATGAGGACAACATAAAATCCCAACAGATGTACTCTGACACGGATTCAGATTGCCAGGAATAATAAGGAAGCTATTGCTTGATATCCAAGACTGTAGGAACCCAGAATGCCAAGAATATTTCTCTGCCTGTTTTTAAGGGTTCTTACCCCCCTGAACAACACTGTTTTGACCTCCAGCCTTGAAAAAAACTGCCTACTATTAGACAAGAACTAGAAAATACAATGGTGTGAATTAGGTGATAGACTACTATGTAAGAGTGTCACAGGGTGAAAAATTTAGAGGTTTTGGGCTTCTCTTTGTAGTAAATAGATAAGAGCAAAAACCATCAAAATGGAGGATTGTTGTTGTTCTCCAAACCTTCTTCTTCTTCTACTACTCCATATTCTGCAGTAAAAGTAATTTGGGATGATTGGGCAAAAAATTCTGCAGTTCCTGGCTGTGTTACTGAATAATTGGTAGGAAAGTGAAAATAATGTACGTTTTTAGTAACCATTGGTTAAATTATCTTTAAAAGGCTATGTAAATCTTGATAATCGGGCTTTCTCCTGCATTCTCTGCTCTGTGCTGTGTCTGAGTCATGCTAGTGATTCTATCTGGCAGCATCAGTGAAGGCTGAAAGTCTCCGTTTGTGTCTCAAACTAACTCCTAGAAAGGACTTTAAAAATTCTCTCCCATCAGGAGAGATTTGATTTACGGCATGGATCTGTGTCACAAGACAAAAACGAATATTCTGAATACAGACTATATAAAGACTGATTTGTTGTGGGGTATGTAAAGCAAACATATGACAGTGCATGTACAGAGACTTTTAAACTATTTCAATTTATTGTAAATTTTAGGAATGCAGTTCAGTTACGAGGTGCTGTTCTTTGTGTTACCTCATTGCAACATTAAGGTTGCAATTCCCAAATGAAGTTTGGAAGTTTTCTGAAAGGAAATTCATTAGGTTGCCTAATAGTATTGGATGGCTAAGACATGGTTGAGGAGTGACTGTTGTTCAAACAGCGGTATTACCTTTCCAATTACCTTTTTTTTTTTGGCTGGCTCCACTTCCATTAGCTGGCGGGTGGTCTCTGTACACCTAGGAGGTTCAATGGGCTTGCTTCCTATGATCAAGATAATAATTTGATTGACTTAATTTTAAATTCATGTTATATTTGACTAAAAGCAGGTATGAAGACTGACTTTACCATGTTGTTGCTGCTGCACACTGGGTAAGGCACAACTATGAGAAGCTGGAATGTGACTGAATCTTTCTTGGAGAGCAGAGGACCACACCAAACCCCAGATCAGCAGGGAGACCATCGCCCGTGAGAGACAGGAATTTTCTAAGGTGGCAGAAGGGCAGCTGTGAGCCAAACTTTGGTGTGATAAGAAGAAAACCAACAGACTTTCCTAGAGACTTGGTCATCATTTTGGTGAAGACTGTGTGAAGCCTTTACCAGCCTAAGATGCCCTTGACACTTGATAAATGAGAGAAAGTTTGAGGTGATAATTTTCCCAATTTCAATGTGTAAGACTGAGGCAGAGGGAGGAAATAACTTTCAGAACCTGTATCTACTGGCAAAAATGATTTTTTAAAAATTCAGAATTAATTTCAATATAAAATATGCTGCAATATAACATCATTAAATATGAAAAGATTTCTGATATCTCTCAGTGTCCTTCCTCTAAGGAAAATATAAAGTTCTGCCTCAATGCTTTTGTTGCTGTGGGGTCTCAGAGCGTAATAAATGCTCAAAGTGCAAATTCCAATAAAACCAAGTGTACTGAAGTGTATACAGATTTAAATTGCTAGATTTAAAATAGCAAATATGTTTATATTATATAGAGTTAAATTACTCTATTTAAAGTAGCAAAAATGTTCATATTATGGGGGTTTTATCAGTTGTTCTGTTTTCCACCATGTCAGCACACAGCACTGTACAAAAATGCCAGGATAGCTAGGGCTGTCTATGCAGTCTGTCAGCCTGCAGCTGCAGATAACTTTTTTATTCCTCTTCTACAGTGCACATCATTTGACAGAACAGAGTCTATCAAATCTCAGCATTTCCTGCAAATGCTGTACTCAGACTAAAGCAGAGAAGTTCTATTGAATGAGTTTGGATATTGCATTTTAAATAATTTCTTAAGTGAGACTTGTTTAAAACAATCTTTTTTACCATGACATTCCTGGTAAGCCCACAGAGACATGGAGAAGTGCCTGCAAAATATTGACAGTTCTCCATTCGATATCACTCCGAAGAGATAACGCGGCTAGTTAAAGTGACCTGGACATTTGCAAAGCCTCTGTGGAGATGCAGTTGACTAAAAGACAGTAGGAAGCACTAATCCTACTGCTAATGACTCAGTGTTGGGGGAATAAAACCTGGCTGGCAAAAGAGTAAGCTGAAAGCCATTATCAGCACTGAAAAAACTGGATATTTCAAATATCAGAAACATAAGCAGTTTTCCGACTGCATTAGAATTATGCAACCTAGTAGGTACCAAAAATCTTTTGGTCTCCTTCATAAATTACACTTTAATTTAGTTGGAAAATAATATGCAAGTAGGATGTAGGGATAGTTGTCAAAGTAATTTCATCTTTCTTACCATGATATTTCTTTAGTGTGATACTTAGTTATATCTGGGTGATGTATCTTAGGGTGTTTGAGATGCATATATTCTTTGTAACAATACCTGCATGGTTTGATTTGTAGTCCAGCCTCTGAGGTTACCAAAGAGAACCAGGAATTAGCTCTTCACCATATCATGAATGGAAAAGTCGGAGAGTGGTAGAAATACAAGTTTGGGGTTTTTTTGCTTGTCTGTTTGCTTTATTTCTTTGTTTGGGTTTTTTGTTTTGTTTTGCTTTGGTTTGGGTTTTTTGTTTGTTTCTGTTTATAATTATTCTTGTGAACATTCCAAGAAGTAGTGGCAATAGGCATTCTAACAATTTATAGACAAAAAAATAATTTTTCTTCCTAAATTCATATTTTACAGACTCAGCAAAAACAACACAACATGTAAAATGAGTGCTTTGAATATAGATAGCCTGCACAGATCACAGGATGTGGAAAAAAATTTAATTAGTATTTCTCTCTGTGGCATAAAATATCACAGTAAATAAGCACATTTTTCAAATGTGGGAGACATTCCATATCTTCTAAAATTCTACCCATTTCTCATGTTCACTTCAGGCAGCCATTCATACAGAGAAATCTTTTCATAAATTATGAAGTTGATCGGGCATGACAGATACATAAGACTTAATTTAATATTAGACAAATAAAACCAAGCACTTTACAGAGGAAGTATAAAGGCCAGCTGTAATGAGAACAACATGTATAGCTTGGCAGACAGAGAATGTGGCAGTACGAAACGTGATTGATGACAGAAAAACTGTGCTAAGAAGAAATCCTTGAAACCACAAGAGTATGCCATGCAAGGATATACAGGTACTGGTCACTACTCATCCTGGTGCTGTCAGTCTATATGACTCTTTAAGATGATACTTATGCTCATTTTACCTGAATGTCATGTACAAATATAGTGACCTGTTTGGTTTTTTCCTTTGTGAACTGAAAAAAAAAAAGAGTTGGTGTTTCTGAGGCGGGTTGCAGGACAAGACCTATTTGTTAGAATAAATGATACTGTCAACTTGGATGATCTGTTTCATCTAAAATAAGGTCATGTCTTTCCTCATTAACTGCCCAGAGCTGGAAATAGAATTACATAAATAGATTCCTTCACAGGGGATGTCAGACCTCTCATGTGTAACTCACTGGAGAATTACTTCCTTCTTTGTCATACAAGGAGATACATCTAGAAATCCCATAATGTGTAAAGGAGAATGGAGACAAACATTTATAGCAGTCCTGTCAAAGTATCTGACACTGCAGAAAAAAACTTAAATGAGACTTTTTAAGAGGACTTAACGTAACAGTGAAGCTAATAAAGCTGTAGTCAGAAAAACTCCATTTTTGTAATTATTTTCCCCTGAAAAAATGAAATTATTCAGCAGAAATAACCATATGCTTGTCTTGGTTCAAGAAAATTTAGGAGGTGGGCACTCTTAAAACAGAGTCATCTCCCTGTAGTTTCAACCAATCCCTTTCCACCAATAAGGAATGCATACAAGTATAAGTTAAAAAAATAACAGTTCACTAACTGTGTGAAAGAGCAACAGGAGAAAAAATAACAGTAAATAACCACCAGATGCAAAATCACTAAATCTCATGAACCCCACAGGAACAAGACTTAAGAGTTCAGGCCAAAGTCTAATCTACCAAGTTTGGCCTTGCAGGTTTTTGCAAACCTCACAAAGCAAACTAATTTAGTGGGAGTGTATGGAGGAGTTATTTGTTTTTATAACATCCTTTAGTTATAAAATTAAATTTTCTCTTTTGAACACTTCTTGAAGAAAATAGTTTCCTTCAAGGAACAAAACCCTCTTGACTTTCAAGAATGATTGCTTCTTTCATTCAGTGTTTTTTTGTTCTGTGTGATATCACTGCAGGTTACTTACATGGCATTTAAATATTACACTACCTGTATTAAGTAAAGAATTTATCAATTGTCTGATCATCCTTACTATACTGAAAAGGTAAGAACATGATACCTCAGAATACCAAGCAAAAAATGACATCACATTTTTTGATAATCACTCTGTATTAGAAAAATCATTAAGATCCATTTAAACCGAAAAATATTATTCAAAGAGCTTGCAGTATCTGTGCAGAGTATAGACTTTGGATTAGTTTCAAACTAAATTAAAATACTTGTTAAAATCCAATGAAAATAAACAGATATCTCAGAGACTACACTGGATGAAAGAAAGAAAGAATTAAATGCTTTTTAAAGGTGTCATGACAGGTTCCCATAATAAAGGAAGTGTGAATATAAAATTTAGGAACAACTACAACTCATTTCATATATAGTAGCAAATTTCAAGTTCATGACATTAAGTAGAAGCAACAGCTTTCCACAGAAGTGTTGAGTCAATGAAAAGTAACAGCTGGTGATATGTGAAACCAATGAAGTTGCTGAAAAGAATAATTTTTTTCGCCTTCAGTGTGACTATAAAAAGAGTAGCATGTATTACTCTAAATTTGAATAGACAGTCTTACATTCTCATGCTCTTGATCACCCACAGTCCTGTCGTTAATCTGTTGACTGTTTCTTCAGCCATCATATATTCAATCAAACACCCAATGTTTCCAAAATGAAAAAAAAAAAAAAAGGCAGAATGCCACATCAAAAAAGTCACAGTGTATCTTCAACAGGAATAATTTTTCTTGGCAGCACTTCTTCTTTCTTGGCAGAAATTCAGTAACATCAGAGACATCAAAGTATATTTTTGTATTTGTGGAGGATTCTAACCTGCATAAGCAGTTAAAGACTAAATTAAAATTGCTTTTCTTTTTTTTTTGTCTGATAACAGCTATGGCACTGAAAGATTGCTTTAGCACAACAGAGCAAAAGCAACTTTTAAACATTTCTAAAAGTTTTGGTTGTGATACCAGACTTGACTGAGCGTTTGCCTGTACCATTTCATAACCAGTTATATAAGAGCCATGATGTTGCCTTTATTTCTTTATTTAATGACCTCTATCTTTAAATTCTTATTTTTGTTTTGTTGATTTTTTTCAGTTCCAAATAATTCCTTCAGATTCTCATGATAAATAATTCTACTACGAAAATAATGCATTTCTAATCAGAATGCTTGTGAAACAATTTAGTAAACCAGTTTCACTTTTAAGCATAAAAGTTCAATGCTAGATTTGGTAGGAGAGTAGGGAGAATAATATCATATTAGCATATTTTAAGGCAACAACAAAATTATAATTTGACAAGAGTTTGAATTGGGGGAAAAAAATTCTAAACCCACTGGCCAGTTGTGCTTAAATGAACACAGATAAGCAAATAAAAAGGTAACAAATTAACAACTTAAACTTCTGTAAGAAAAATATGTAAGTACTTTTTCCTGTATATACACTGGCTAAAAAAAAAAACAAGTTTCTCACCAACAACCTATGTCAAATCCAAAGCACAGGTGAATAAGGATTGGTGCTTTATCAGCCGAGGAACCTATTTGAAAAAAGTAAAACATTTAGACACTGAATTTCCTGGTTAAACAACATTTGAAAAAAGCATGTACAATAATCATATGTGCTCTTGGTGGACTGTTGTAATGGGGATTCCTACAACACGTATATACAGCGAGGCCCGTGGAAAAGAAATATAAGGACCGATTCTTGGTAGATGTTTTCAGAGAGATGTTTATTGTCCAACTGCATGGCCAGTGACTGCTGAGGAGCTGCCGCAATCACGGGACCCGAGGGTCCTTGCCGGGCAGGGGAACACAAAACAACCAACGGGGAACGAGGCTGACCAGGGGCAGGGAAACCCCATGCCTCCCCCCAGGGCCCCTCTCCCAGGACCCCACGCCAGGGGGCAGGAACACCAGCAGTGGACTTGGCATTAGAAACTGAGTAAGTCTTTCATTGTTTTTGTATTAGTTTACAATGGTATCAAATAGTTCTGTAAAAATACTCTCTTGGCCTACTTTTAAAAAACATTTAGACCACTGAAATTTCGAGGTTTTCTTCTTCTTTGAAGGATTTCCTTAATTTCCTTTTCAATCTGCATATGCCATTCACTTAATGGCTTATTAGGTTCCTTTTATTTGAAGATTTAAATTCCATTTTCTTTGTTCATAATTTTTCCTCATATGACATTAGCCTGTTTGAGTATTCCACATTATATTGATTTTTAATATTCCAGTACTGTAACCAAAATCTCATTATGGGAAGAGTAGTGAAAAAAGCCTGGCCGTTCGTTATAACACTTCTACAAATCCTGCAAAGACCTTGATAAAGTTTCAATTGTTTTCATTTAGTATTATGAGCTCAGAAATTGTCAGATGCTGTCAATTAAAAAAAAAAAACAAACTTGACAAAAAAAGGCAAGTACTGAAATGTCTGTGTTGTTTGAAAAATGCTGGACCAGTCTACCATTTTTCATTTTCAATATGAGATACAAAAACCACCTTAAAAACATCCAGGATTTTTCCATAGATGTCAGGAAGACAAGGAAAAATTGCTTAAAATAATAAACACAGAAGATTCCATTATGACATTTTCTGATCGCAGCATTTAATTCTATTCCACCTTTCTTTTCTTTGTAAAGTCCTCTCAGAGAACACCCTTTAACATTTACCTTCACCGTAAAAATCCTCAACAAACAAACCAACAAAACCTACAAAACCCCCCAAACTTACTTAAATGTTGTCACAGCTCCCCAATTAGTTAGTAAATAAAATAAATGCTCACATTGTACAGCAACTTAGACAACTTAGAGCAAACCTTAGTAAAAATCATACCAAAGCCACAGTTCAATGTTCTATTAGCCATTAGAAGAGAGACACATAATTTTTACTGCCAGATTTCCATGGGTTTAGAGAATTTTATTTTAATTTATATTGTACACTATCCTGCTTTTCATATTTGCTTTAAAACTGGTTATGAAAATTAATAAATTTTCTGCCTTCTTCATTTCTTTGAACAATGGCAGTATATTTATCTGTTCATTTCTGAGTAACTCCAGAAATAAATTTCCTGTGGAAGGCTAAATCCCAACAGCGTATTTTGCTTTTGGAGTAGATGCAGAAACCTAGTTTATTGATAGCTGAGGTGGACCAGAGTGATATGCCTTACCAGGAAACTGTCTGAGGAAAACCAACACTGTTAGACAAACAAAACTATAAAGCAACAACAAAGGAAACATCCTAGAAGACTTATTTAGACTAAGAGCCGTGTAGTGCTGGAATAAGTTTGAACATAACAGGGTCTAGCAAATGTTCTCCTATAAGACCATATGTTTAGAAGCTATCAATAATCATTTAGTAAAAGATATACTAATCTAAAATGGGATTTAGAGATAAGGCACCACACCAAAATTCAGAAAGTATGTGATTGCAGTTCGATACTCTGATAGCTAGAACATCTAGCAGTGATGGATGGTTCATTCATGGATTTAATGATCTTATTTTCATTCTCAATCTTTTGGGAAATAATACTAGGTGTATTATTTCAGTCAGTTCATAGTACTGAACTTTATGACATTCAACAAAGTTAGTGCTTCCCTTGGCAAGGTGGATGGAAAGAACCTGGAGGCCTTGGGAAACACCAGCTGAGCATGAGCTAGCAGTGTGCCCAGGTACAGAGATGGCCAACAGCACCCTGGGAGTTATTCACAGGGACATAGCCAGGACCCTGAGGGGAGGGACTCTCCACCTCTGCTCAGCACTCCTAAGTTCCTGTCTGTATACTCCAAGCTGTGGGATCCCTCCAGCACAGGAAGGAGGGAGGGCCTTCAAGACGGCTGAGGTCTGTGACACTTTTCCTGTGAGGAGAGGCTGATAGACCAGGGCTTGTTCAGCCTGGAGGAGAAATGGCCTTGGGTGGAAATAAATGCAGCCTGCTGGTACCTCTGAATAGTTTATTGACAACATGGAGTTACCTTCGCTGTGGTGCACGGTGGGGAAATGAGAGATGACAAGCACAGGGAAAAACAGTTGTTTGTAAGGAGACTCTTTCACCCTGCAGACAGCCAAGCAGTTGAAGAGACAGCCCAGAGAGGCTGTGCTCTCTCCATCCTTGAAGATTTTCAAGGTTCAAGATTTTCAGGATAAAGCCCTGAACAACCTTGTCTGAGCAATCTTCCTATCATCCTGTAGTTTCAGAGGGAATGGAAACTAACCAAAATTCCCTGATAAACATCTAGATTTTCAAATGAATGCTGTGGAATCTGAATGCCCCATTTATTTGAAGCAAACTCAATACCTCTTTCTGTACTTGTGTTAGTGAGGAGGAGCTAACCATTGAGACATTGTAGGACCTAAGTTGTAGGTGCTTAATTTCTTCATTAGATCTAGTCTTAGTCACCATGGCATGAAGGCTTTATGGCATTTGTGTACAGGTTTTATCCAAAGGAAAAAAAAATAAATTCTCTTTTTGCTGTCACTGTCAATTTAAAAAGCAGATTTGCAGAATAACTTGTGCATTAATGCAAAGCCTTGGGGATATTTACATGAACCCTTTAAATTAAACCCTTCAAATAAACCTTTTTAATCCTATAGAAATGACAACCATGCATTTAGCTAAGTTTATTATTCATGTCATAATGATTTATGGGCATTTTAACAAGTTACAGCCCATGTGTTATGTTGTCATGTCTTTTTGAAGATCAGTAACCTGGATTAGCTATGCAAGTGTATGGATAATTCTTGTAAGATGCTTAACAAAAGACATCTTTTAACTCAGGATTTCCTCCAGCTGTTTGATCAGAAACCATGTTTCTGTCAACAGTTGATCTTTAAACTGCAGCTTTTTCTTCATGAAGGGATGTTCGTTGCACAGCTTACGTTTATTTCTTGTTATTATTCTTATTCCTATAAACCTGTAAACTAGCATTACTTCAGCATTATAAATGCAAACTATGTAATTTTAAACAAGATTTTCTCTAAGAAGATTTATAATAAGTAGCTTGTTAAACTGTCTGTGAAGTGTAGCTGACAAACCTAAGAGCTCTTGTTAGCAGTTAATTCTTTTGGAATAAGTAAAATAAGGTATGGATTTGGGAGACAGACAGAGGAAGACAGACACAAAAAGAAAATACTTAACAATGGTATGTTTAGAGACAAATCTAATTTTAAACTTCAAAAATGGCATCAGTGATATTTGTCTTGCAGTTAACACAATATATAAATGATGAATATTGTATTTCTTATTAGAATAGTTTGACAGACTAAAAATTCCAAGGTCCCTAAAGGTCCCTGGCTCATTCCCCGTTTTCAGCACCAAAAACATTGTGGCCTGTTGACCCTGGATGTATGCCAGGTACCCATGAAAGCTGCTCTATCACCTCCCTCTGCAAGTGGACAGGAACAGAAAATACAGTTAAAGGTTCATGACTGGAAGTAAGGACAGCGAGAGATCACTCATCGAGTACAGTCACAGAACAGGCTGAACTTGGGGATATTACTTGAATTTATTACCAACAAAATCAGAGCAGAATAATGAGAAGAAAATAGATCTTAAAAATCTTCCCCCCACTCCTCCCTCGTTCCCAGATCTACCTCCTCCCCACAAGCAGTGCAGAGAGACACGGAATGGAAGTTATGGTCAGTTCATCACACATTGTTTCTGCTACTGCTCATGGAGAGGAGTCCTTCCCTGGCTCCAGTGTGGAGTCCCTCCTACAGGAGACAGTTCTCCATGAACTTCTCCAACATGAGTCCATCCCACAAGCAACAGTTCTTCACAGACTGCTCCAATGTGGGTCACTCTTCCACAGGGTGCAGCCCTTCAAGGACAGCCTGCTCCAGCGTGGGTCCCCCATGGGGTCACAAAACAGGAAAATGTCTCCAGTGTAGGCTCCTCTCTCCATGGGTCTGCAGGTCCCTGCCAGGAGCCTGTTCCAGCATGTGTTTCCCACGGGTTCTCAGCCTCCTCTCAGGCATCCACCTGCTCCAGTGTGGGTCTCCTCCAGGGGCTGCAAGTGGATTTCTGCACTCCCAGGGATCTCCATGGGCTGCAGGGGCACAGCTGCCTCACCATGGTCTGCACCACAGGCTGCAGGGGAATCAGCTCTGGTGCCTGGAGCACCTTCTGCCTCTCCTTCTGCACTGACCTTGGTGCCTGCAGAGTTGTTCCTCTCACATGTTCTCACCCCACTGCTCAAAAACTTTTCTGTTTTTAATGTTACAGATAAGCGAAGCCTTACAGAATAAGGGCCTGGTTGCCTTTGTAAAATCATGGCTAACTCCTTGTACTTCAGCTAAGTAGAGAAGGATTCCAGATAATGACTCAGCTAGAATAGAGGTGGAAAACAAGTTATCTAACCGTAGAAAACAAGTTATATAACCACCACGTGTTCACATCGTGGTTTATGATGGTTGGTTGAATTATACTTGTTTGGCTTTAATGGAATGTTACTGATAAAGGCCTAATTACTTAAAAAGTCCTGGTTTTGGCAATAAGCGAGCTCCCTTTTTGCACCTGTCTGAGGATTCTGCTTTGCTTCTTATTGTAGCATTTTAATTCTTAGATATGCAACCCCAAAAGTGCTATCACCACCTCTGATTGGCTTGGCCATGGCCAAAAGCGGGTCTGTCCTGGAGCTGGGAACTGGGTCTGTCAGACACAGCAGAAACTTCTGGCTGCATCTCACTGATGATATCCCTGTAGCACCACCTCCCCACCTCCCCCAAACCCCATCACACAAACACAGTACAGTACCCAATGAAAATCCATCAAAAAGGTTTACAACAATTACAGTTTTAGTTTTCACCTAGGTATTTGGTCTTTCATTTTTTGGTTTTTAACATAATTTAAATTTGCAGCAGCCATTGTGCATTTAAAATGTGTGATATTTTATCTCATGCTGTAGTCAAACAAACTCTCTAAATAATGGGCGAGTGGAACACACCTCACTGTGATAAAATATCCCATCTGGCTCCTCTGGGGTTTGAGAGTCTCCAGCCCAGCCCACCAATCTCCCTCACCCACCATTGACGTGATTCTGAAATGTAGCCCTGACTCTGTGCTGGGAAGAGGGGAAAATGCCACTGTTCTTTAATGAATGTTAGTTTGTACGTACATTTAATGACACACAGAGAACTGAAAATGTCAAATGAAATGCTACAGATATAGAAGTTGCTTACATTGTGTGGCATTATGCTGGAGCAACAGTCCTTGAAAACTATTCCAGAGAGCAGAGTACTTACTGAAGATACTGAAGAAACATCTCCCCTGCCATTCACAATACTGCAGTCTCCAAGGTGAAATAAAATTACTTTAACAGCAGGCACTGAAAAAGAAAATTGTTCTGAAAATTCATGTCCTATCTGCCTTTTAATGCAACAAGCATCAACCTAGAACTGTCATATGGAAAAGAAAGAACCAGTGAGCCTTCTAGTCTTCTGCTGGTCCCCACCTGTTCCAGGCCTGGCTGGGATAGAAGTAACTTTCTTCTCAGGAGCCAGTGTGGTGCTGTGCTTTGACTTTGTGACTAAACAGTGTTGATAACACAGCAGTGTTTTGGCTATTGTTGAACAGTACTTGCACAGTCAAGGCTTCTTTTTTCTCCCACTCTGCTCCCCCAGTGAGTTTGCTGGAGGTGAGCAAGAGGCTGGGAGGATACAACTGCAACAAGTGACCAAGCAATATTCTGTACCATATGATTTTGTCTTCAAAAAGCTCAAAGAAACCAAAAAAAAAAGCAGGTATGTTGATGGTTAAAGCATTTTCTTTCCAAGTAACTGTTATGCATTCTGAAGCTCTGCTTCCCAGGAAGTGGCTAGACCTCTGTCTGCTGACAGGAAGAAAGAAATAATTCCTTTTTTTCTCTCCTTGCACATGTACCTTTTGCTCCACATATTAGACCTTTTTTTTTTTTTCTCAATCCATGAATCTTATCACCTGCCTTATTTTTTCTCCCTGACACACAGCAGAAAGGAGTCAGTTCCATTAGATGAGGTCAACCCACCAAACCAAATACTGAGTGGCCCATCTCTGTTACTGAAATATGGATAGAAGCAGACTCACAAGGGAAATGTCATTCACATAGAAATAACTAAAACTGAAGACTAGAGGTTTAGAGTGAGTAGAGACATTTGCATGTCTTACCTACATGTAAAATCTAATGTCTTTAACATATGATAGTTTCTCTAAAACATTGTAGGCTTGCAAACAACCCTTACAGAGTGATGGCTACTATTCTGAAGAGCATATTTGCCGAGATCTTTCTTCCTTCATTGTCAATAAACAGAATATTTTCACATAATTTACATAATCAGTGATAATATAGTTACAGAAAATTAAAGTGCTACAAATTTGATATAATCTGCCACAACTAAAGAAGGAAGCCAGCTATAGCTGAAGCCAAAGACAAACAGAAGTACACCACACTCCAAAGTCAAGAGTATCTGGTCTTTTGCACTAAAACACTGAAGCTGTTGCCAGACTATTCAGCCAGAGAATTCTGCACTTTTCATTCAAGATCAACTTATCAGCCCAGAGGAAAGGTGATTAATGGCCAGTCATACCATGAGAGGAGAGAAGAAACTGAATGGTGTGAAAGTCAGCTAGAGCTGCCCTAGCAATCTGATTGATTCCATTTCAACTAGTGCAAATTGTCTGTGTTGTTACAGGTAAGATGACTTAATTTGTCCAAGGCTGTGAGACAGAATATCTGCATAGAGATCGAGAGGGAGGATGATGGACACTCCAGTCAGGAAGAAAGAGAAGTGCTGGAAGCGAGGACCCTGTTTTTGTGACTAGCACAAAATGTGAAAGTGGCATTTGATGTAGAAGAGGTGAAGAAGGACATAAGTTTTCCCTCTGTAACTGGTGCACATCTCTCATTCAAGTGGTCTACTAGTTTACTCCAGGACTGGGATGTTTTGTTTAGGTATTCCCTCTATGTGACACACATGTCTTATTTCCAAGTCCACCCTGGTGCTATTCAGCAAGGGCATAGTATTTCAAAGCCTTTTTTTTGGTGGAGATGAGAACTCTACTCTCCCATGCTACAATTCTTCTAAAGCCATTTTCACTGAAGAAACAAATATGAAAATATTTGAGAGAATGTATTTCACTGGGAGAATGTATTCCAAATAACATTATGGATTTCTCCTGGGCAAGAAAACACAAAAAGATTTTGATTTGATACTGCACATAACATCTAAGCAGAGACTAAAACAGAAGGAAATCTCTTCATCTTATGTCTTTCATGCAACATAAATTTGGAGACTAAAATTAAAAATTAATGATGTGTACATTTATTTTGTTAATGTATATCTAATAACTGAAATTCACAGCTATCAGTACTATTAACTGAAGTTGTCTACACCTTAAAGAAGACAGAATTTGGTTTTGACATAGTCACAAACACTTTCGAGTCAGCTTTTAAATTCCGTATCCTGCATTTTCGAGAAGAAAAATACCAGTTATTTTTCAGTTCAAAATAATCTTATTTTTAGTCCTTTTCAGCAGATGTAAGTGTAAAAAGAAATAACATCACATAAATTAATAATTAATTCTGCTTACTTCTATTATTTGCCATTGTAGCTGTAAGAATTCATCACCACAGTATCTGAGCATCTTAGAAATTTCAGTGAATTACACATAAATCCACCAACTTGTAGGGTGCTTCTGTTATTCCTGTTTCACATTTCTGGAAGATAATGGACACTGAGATTGATAGACTGATTTTTCAAAGGTGCTTAGTATCTGGTTGGCCTACCCATTCATTTTATTTGGCATTGCAAATCATAGGTCATTATTTTTTTATCTGTAACTTAAGGACTTTGAAAATACCATTTTTAAGAAACTTCCTGACTTGAGATAAATTTCCTTACGCATTTAAAGCTTATTTTGCCAAAATATGAGGTTGCAAAGCATTGAGAGTAACAGAGGACTTACCTGTTGACGTCCAGCTTGTAGCTGGTAGCTGCTAAACCAGTCAGAAACAGGGAATAAAACATAAAAGCATAATTAATCCTTTCTTTTTCTTTCTTCTTCGTCTTCCTTTTTTTTTTTTTTTTTAATTTGGAAGCGCACATTTTCTTTCCTGTCCAAGAAGAAATGTTATGCCATTGAAATGATCCTCATTCTCAAAATACATTGCATTTATTTTAAACACCTTTATCACATAATCTTATTATATAACTGATACTTACAGATGCTCCACTAGTGCTCAGTCACCCTAAGAAAGTTGATAAATGAGACAGAGATCCACTTCTCTACATTTTCTCATGAACTGAGATGTTAGTGCAGTCTAGTGCAAAAGATAAACAAAGGGAGGAGTTAAAGACATGAAAGCCAAGAATTTATTTTCCATTCTTTACACAAAACATTCAGTTCTAAGTTCAATACTCATGTAGCAAATGAATGTAGCATCAAAAAATGTTCTGATCCTTTTTTTCTAGAGATAAGTAATGTTGACTGCATGCAAAGATAATTTTTCAGGCTCGTATTTTTTTTCCTAAAGTGCAATTTCAGTAAAACTGAAATTCTACTGTCACAGTAAGATGCACCGGCAGTTCAAGGTTGCAATTCTAAAATAAACTTACACTGCTGTTAAAGCACAAATCTGCAAATCTCATTTCTTCTGGCTTTGTCAGAATTAGCCACAGAAATAGCTTTATTTGAGTAACATATTGCTTTATCCTATTGCTTCATAAAGCATCCTGTCACATTACAAGCAGCTATGCAATTTCTCCTTTTGTCTCATTGTCTACATGGATACAAGTACATTGGTTTCTAAGGAACTACATCTCAGGTAATGCACAGATTGTGGTATTATCTTTTGTGAACTGAGGACTTACCAAAAGAGCAGACTGTCCCGCTATACACAGGTTTGGACCATATTTGAGGGTAATGTTTAAGTTTGTACAAAAAACTACACACCATATTGTTGGTTAGTTGAAACAAGAAAAACTGAAATAATCAGAAAACCACCCAGAGCTAATATGCCTTCAAGAAAGCCTAATGTCTTCTGGTTTAAGGTAGCCTGTATGTGATTTTATTTCCAGGCCTTAAGGCATCAGTTCTTTGGCACCATTGGCATCATTATTAGTGAACTATATCTTACCAAAAAGTCTCATATATTTTTAAGATTGCATTTCCCCAAGAAAAAGCCACAAACATAAATAATTCTTTGACTATAGTTACAGCAATGAAAACATCTAGGAGGTAGTCATTTCTGTTTACAGGCCTAACCACAGCAATTTGTATTAACCACCCAATATTTTATGTGACACATAAACATACAGAAAAATCTGAAGTATTTTCAAAGTTTTATGCTGACCTAAACCCTTCATTGTTTCCCCACTGCAACACTTCATAATAGATTCTATTTACCTAAGTGAGAGTCAATTTGGAATTTATAATGAAGATAAACAGTGTAAGTAAGTTTATAATGTTTTGTTCTTTCTGGTTTTGCATATGGAAAGACTACAGGTAAGAGAACTGAGAAAAACTGTGATCCTGCTGCATAACTGAAAATTTATCAGTAATACCCCATCAGAGTGGGTGAACATTCACATCTATTTAGCCTAACCTCAGAACAGATGCTGAGAATGGAAGTTGCACAGGGTAGAAACTATTACAAAAACTGCTGTTGTAATGTGATTGTAACAGATATAAGGCTCAGTCATCAAGTATTCAACTACTTTGAAGACAGAAGTCTTCAATACTGCAAAGCCACAGATTCTTACTTTTCTTTAGCAACAGTTGACACTTTGAAAAGAATTGGTTAAGACTTGAGCAAAAAGTTTCAAATTAAATTAATGTTTGGTTTGAACATGTATTTTCATTATGTACCTCTAGAAGGAGAAAATGGTGTATTGTGAAAATGTAAGCAAAACAATTTACTATCAGACAGTAAAATACTTAATATTTACGTAAATATGAATGATAAGTAAGACTGCAGTGTACAGAGTACAGCTGTCACACTGGAAAAAACAAGGAAGCAATCCCTGGCTGTTCTCTGCACACCTCACAATGTTAAAACCATGACGTGACATTCTGTCATCTATATCCCATGTACTATTAAAAATGTCTAAGAAAGATCAGATGAAGAACTGAGTAACAAAAATATGAGAAATCCAGTTTATTTTTATATTATTAAGGATTTAGTCTAGTATTTCTGTATGGAGGAAAAATGTTTCCTCTTCTCAAATAAGTATGTCTGTTACAAATGTGGTCCCATGTGATTTCATGTTTGGACTTTGTACTAAAGGCATCCAGATGGTGTAGTAAGAGAGTGTTCCAAAAATGTAACTGGCATCCTTGCTGGCAGTGACAGCTTCCAGCGACTTAAAGTTGTAATTTCCTTATTCAACAAACAGAGAGAGTTTTGTGACAACACTGGAGAAAATGAGAGTCTTTAAGAATTTATGACATGGTAATCTTCACCTTTTCCATCCAGCTGAGAATGTTCCCTTTAGAGCTAGAGAGTAGTTATTATCACACACTGCCCTTTTCTTTACCTTCCTCTTTCATAGGAACTGTTTCTAAATCTGTCTGCTCACAGAAAGATAATCCTTCAGTCAGGATAGGGAAAAAAATGCCCATGATTACACTCCTGGGCATATATCCTTCCTTTTATTACATTTCTTCATTTTAACTTTACTAGGGTCATTATTATTGCCTCATAAAATATGGCAATGGTACCATTATTGCTCCTTCTTCAGAAGTGCTGTAGATGTTGATAGCACAGAGAAAAATGAGGACACAGATTTCAACCCACTAAAATCAATTGGAAATGCTTTCAGGTTAGCTGAGAAGCAAGCATGTAAATTATTAGAGCAGATATGGACCAGTTTCCAGGCTGGCTGCAAACACTAGAAGGTAACCCACCCATACCCCTGGGTTTTTTAACTTGTCCTTGCTAGCTGAATTACGTCTTCAGCAGTATGACCAACCAAGGAGTTTGAAGTGTCATTTCAATCTCTGGAGAACTTCAGACCCTTTATGTATAGTTTTTGTAAAGCTTATTCACTGTCAATCTCATTGCCATGATAAGTATGATTGCAAGGTTCTGCTTAAAAATATTCTACAATCAATGTAGAACAGTTACAGATCAGTTGATTTTGTCTGCAGAAATATCAGGTAATAACTGTCCAATACTCATGCCTATGCATGACTCATGTCAGTGACATGAGAACATTTTTTACTCTTCTTTACATGATGTTTGACATTAAAAAGTGCTGCCTGCTATTCAAAGGTATTAATTAGTTTATCTGAAAAATGTTCCAAGAAAGATTAATTTGTTTGGGGTTTTTTTTATATTCAGTGTGAATGTAAATATCATTTATTTAAAGACAAATAACAAACTTTCTGGCCTTGTTTATATTTCATAATTAAAAAAAAAGGCCACAGACGCAATTTTCTTCTCTGAGGCACCTTTAAGTAATTGTGTTCAACCAACATATCTTGTTTTCTGAGCTGACTATATTAGAACTGGCTTCATTCTTATTTCATTAATTGATACTACAATGATTATTTTCCTAACCTTGAATGCCACAATAAGCCTATGGGTTAAAGCCTATCTGGTTTACCAAGGATGAACTTTAGAGAAGTGGCAGAAGAAAAGGAATGCCTGTGGAATGAGATTCCACAAAGGCTCCGATAAAACACAGTCAGAGTACCAGGGGCCTGATCAGAGGAGATCCTGTTACGTCCATCTGCTAATTCATGACTGACTCATCATTTTAAGGATGAGCTTTCCAGAAGGTATGGAAATTATCTTGCAATTTCACTTGGAGCAAGTCATGTTATTAAGAACAACAAGCCTCTGTTTGGTAGCTTTTCAGATTTTACCATGTTTCTGAATATGTTCATATAATCATCAAATACCTGATATTTTATCTACTCTGCACATTCCACCCACTACTGCTTACTGATACCAAGAAGCAGGGTTAGGAGGGACGTATCCTGTTCTGGTAGCAGGCTTGTATGGTATATACCCCTTTCCTTCAGTAACAGATGGTAATTTGTTTCGTTATTCTGTAAGGCACAACAGTGGGACAGATTGCTGTTGTCAAATCACCATCAGATTTATTACAGGAGGTTCACATTTTTACTCAGATTATATTAGTGCTTTATTTCATTAGTAATTCCATTGAAACTGATGAAAAAAAAATTTGGATAAAGTGCTAAGTCTGAGAATCTGGCCATAATTTCTCCTATCTGCTCTTTCAGCACTTTAGATTATGAAGTGTATATAACAACATTCAGAAAAAAATAAGCAAAATCAAGAGTCAGAACCAGTAATAATTAAGGTCTTTTGAGGTAGGTGACAGATTAATGTATCATTTGAAAGAAATAAAAGTCATTAACTGTTCAGTTGACACACACCAAAATATTTTCTCTAATCAAATGTACCTGTTTTGTCTCTAGCCAAATTAGGCTGTCACATTGAATCCTTTGAGAAAGTTACATATATTGGCAGTGAAATAATGGTCCGATCATGTAATATATGTCAACCCTTTTTATTTAACCAGCGTTATTTGCCACATTCTGTAGAAATTCTCCGCATTCTAATGCGCACCTGAGTGAAAGTTTTACTCTCACTTCACATTAGCTTATACAGCTATACAATAGAAGTATTACACTCATACTTCTACTGTATTGTGTTCAGTGAATAAGGAAATTAAGTCTTGACTATATGCTCTATTTGTCTGACTGAAACAAACTGAACAATACAGAAGATGGAGTAAAATAGTCTGATGTTTCAAGGCAACTGCTTTTGCAAAGTAAATGGGAGGAGTTGCATATTCACTTGAGAAAAAGAAATGAAGCTGATTTGATTTTTTTCCATCCTTTGTATGGGGTAATTTTTTCATTCTTATAGAGATATATTCTATTAACATCAATATATTTGCATCCATCACAGGCTAAGATAATCACCTGGAATGATGAACCTACTCCATAAATATTCATCTTCTGATTTATACTGTTATCTTTAAAGTCCTGTAGTATGAAGATTAAAGCTTTACTGGTATTGCTAGAAAAAGCTGTAAATCAGGAAAGAATATTGAGTGTTCAGTTTTGATGGATTAGCTAGGATTAATACTTAGTCATGGAAGACAATAAATGTTGACACATATATAGGTACATTCATGTTAAAAGATATTTTTTCTTCATATAATATTCATTGAACCTATCAACTAACAAGTCTCTCTGAACTGGACCACTGACAGAATAGGGATTCTGAGGAAAGGACAAAGAATATTACACAAAAATACAGATTTTCTGAATACTTCTAGGAATATTTTTATTCCACTAGAAGTGAAAAAATGCATCTGCTGGATTTTAGGCTTTTTTTTTTTTTTTTTTTTCTTCACTTGAATAAGAAATAACAAGTAGTTTTGGAATTCATGTAGTGAAAAAGTTTACCAAAAGTCAGACTAAGCAGACTATTTGAATGGATCTGTGTAAGCTGTGATCATCTGAAATAGAAATTTCTGGAATCTACAAACTCCTCACATTTACCAAGTGCATCTTCAAGAGTGATATTTATACAGCATTAAGTACTATGCAAGTGATCTGGAAATGGTTATCATAAATAGATTTATTTCCTAAACTGAAACACCATTTAAAATGTCTGAGTCTGATTTTATAGAAACCAGGTAGCTCAAGACATATGTCTCCATGGCCTGTGGGTTCAGGTTTGATTTAGTGACTTTCTAGTCAAATAACTTACTTTTATGTAGAAGCTGTGTCTCAAAGCCTGATACACTCAGTTCCACTTGAAAGCATTCTATCATTCTTCATCACACAGTGTAGAGGCTGGCACGTGTGCCCTAATAAAGTCAATCCCAAACAATCTGGAAGAGTCTTTTTCAAGTAAACTCTCTACTCAAAAACAAACCAACAAAAATACAACACCAATCTTGCCAAGAATACCAACACCATGATAAAATGCTACTGCAATTGTATTTTAGGTATGCAGATAATTTGTTTCCTTAATAAAGAAATCTTCCCTATCTATTGTATTACAAGTTCTCTTCTGCTTTCCTTTTTTTTCCTACATCAACTGCAAATCTGATTTTTCTTCAGGGTCTAAATAACTTCTAAATACTAACACTGAGGTTTGCCTCTAACAGATTTTTATTTTCTCAGTTTTTGCTTCCTTGGCAAACATCTCACTTCCCAAACGAAACAGCTCCCTTGAACCTATAAGCCACATGATCTCTCAGCCCCCAAATGATTTTTGTTATATCTTACTTTTTATTTTTTTCCAGTGCTGACCTATCTCCAGCCAAATTCTTTAGAAAAGGTCAAATTCAGCTATCAAACCAGAAAAAGACAAAGAATTTGTGTTCAACACTGTGTATCAGTTCCTTTCCACTCTTCTTCTGTTACCATTCTATCTTGTCTGTTGACATCCTTTAGGTATCACAGGTGATCAGATTCCTTCTGAGAATCTATTAAATGTTTTACTTAAGGTGGAATGTAAGATTTAACATAATATTTTTTATTATAATAGCAAAAAACTGTCAGTGAAAATCATGCAAATGGAAAGCGAAAATATGTATCAGATTTAAAGATGTAAAACATCTACAGAGAAACTTTTAAGAGCAAGAGACACGTTAAATATTACAAGATCGAAATACAAATGGATTTAAGAGGTATTTGATGTCCTAATCCATGGCTGGATCAAAATTTTCCAGGTACATAATTTTTTATTACAACTGTAAAAATACTGTCTCTGGTTAGAGTGATTCTCTTCCAACCTATCAGAATCCCTGTTTCCAATTTTTGCAGATCAGAGTCCTTAACAGTATTTCAGTAGACTTTGCAGTTGCACTCTACAAATACTCACACTGCTGCCTAACCCTAGGCACACAGCCTGTGTGACAAAGGCACAAGCCTGTGTTCCAAGTACCCTCTAATGAGGTTTTTAATTCAGACTCGTAGAGAGATGTGTTAAATTGGACAGTCAGTATTTCACCCATGCTGACAATGGGACTATTTTTCAAGCAGATATTACACAGAACAATGGCAGAATCTAATTTAAAACACACAGTAGTTATAGCAGGTCTAGGACATTCTCTACTAAACCACAATATGTGTGTTGAGTCTAACAATTTTTTTTTTCTTCAGAATACTGTGAATGTTCTGAAAGTTGCATTAAATATTGATCTGTTTCTGAGTATAAGCATCCAATCCTTGCATGGTTTTGGGTTTGCTGCTTCTCATTCTTTCAGGAGTTGAGTAGTTTATTTAGAGAGCTGTTACTTTCACCAGACCAGGCTTAGGATACACGATGCTTCTGAGAAATCAATTTTTAAAAAATGTTCACAGCTTATTACAGATAAACTAACAAATGTGTCGTTTATTCTAGTCTTCTAAGCCTTAAAAATGAAAAATGTACTTACCATGACAAAACATCATTTGACCTATTACAATAGAAAGTTTGATTACTTGTCATTCTTCAAGCAGGAGGATGTTTTGAAAAATACTCCAAATACTTTAAATGTTCTGCAAGAAACAACATATAGCTGAATAACCAAGGATGACTCAAACTCAATTACTTACTAATGTTTCATTTTAGTCATAATTTTATTGATGGATTGCCTTGATATGTGCTGTGCACTCAGAGAATTTGGGTAAAATGCTTTTTCTGAGAACATTTATGCAAGCAAAACACTTGGTGTTCATAGAAAGCAAACACAAAAGGCAAATACACAAAACAAAAATTAATAAAAATGAATTAATTTTCAAGGTATTGGAGCAGTCTTATAAGTTTTGCTCAATTCTGTCACTATATCAACTTAAGTAGCATTTGATTAATACTTCTTTACAAAGTGACTGGAATACACTGTATTTTGAATGGACAGAGGACCAACCCAACTATAAATACACCTAATTTTGCTATGAAATTTGCAGATCTATTCATATAATCAGTTAAGGGTTGCTCCCAGGCCCACATAAATGAGGAAAATCAGTGTAAATCTCGGACAGCTCAATTGTGCAGGCATTGCACAATGCATTAGCATTAGAGTCTTATTGGCAGAAATCTATTTGCTGTAACTGGTGATACCAACTCTCTGTAGCAGAATCCCACTTCAGCCCTTGTCTGACTGTATTGTATATGGTGTCCATTAACCTTTCTAGCTTGGGCAAAGTGGGTATTTTGTTATCAGCATAGCAGAAGTCCTACCTACCATCTCAGTTATGGATAAGGCACATGGTGGGCCCTGTTCTAAATGTGTGAAGAACAGTTCTGTTTCTGGTATCATGAAGGCCAGCCTTTGCCTGAGTCAGTAGTCTTCAGAGGTATTTTCTTTTCAGAAGTATTAAGATTTTGTACTGTGTATGTGGATTCACTTTCGATATCATGCAAATAATTCGTATGAATAGGTTAAATTTCAGATTATTTGGGTGACAGAAAACACAAGGACTTCACTGAAATGTCTAACATTCAACTTATAATAAAAAAATACTAAATCAAATTTTAAAAATTGAACACAGATATTACAGTGAAAATGAAATTGAAGAATTTAAAGCCAGCATTTACAGAAGAATACTTGCCACTTTTAACATTTCTTTGTTATTGCCTGCTTTCTCTTTTTTAACTATTGGTATTATCATGTAGTTGATTAGAGATTTGACATTTGTAGTGATCTGTAACTGAAAAATGCACTGCAGAACTGAAAGGCCTAGCTCTTACAGGGCTTAGAGGCCATCAGTGAACCTGTTTAAATTTATCAAGCTACACGAGGAAATGAAAAGTTAGCAGATCATCTGTAGTGAAGTATCTCATGCTCCAGTTTGATGACCACAGAATATTTGTTATTCTTGCCAATAACTCACATGTCCAAGTAAATGAAAGCAGCTGAAATCTCTCTACTTTCAAAAGACTCCGAATGATGGTCAAAGCCATTCCAAATCAAAATTTCCAAAACTCTGATCAGGCTCAGCTTCTTTCTAAACTTTTCTATTAATCTTCTCATGATGGAATGGTAGCTAATATTTTGATGAGGTAGCTGTTATATTAATGATGTGAAAGACACATAATTTAGCAGAAAATTGTATGTAATCATATATTTTGTTTCAAATACAGCCATTAATAAAATATGATCCTCTGTATATGGTCAAAAGTATTTTGTCACTGAGGCAGACAGGAATCTTTTCAAAATACCAGTGGTTATATATATATCTATCTGTGTTTTAAAGTATACTTATAAGAAAACTTCCCCAAAATAAATTTTTCAGGGAGTTGGTTTGTTTTGTTGTTTTGTTTTCTTTTTTTTAAGTACACAGGAATTGTTTTTTTCACTTACATATGTCTCAAGAGAACCCCAGAAAAGTCCCCCAACTCTTTATTAATTTTAATTTCTTATGTTATTTTACTTTCAACAGCACAGTGCTGCATAAATTTTAATCAGTTCCACTGACACTGTCCAGGCGATAAACTTAGCAGCTCAACAAATGTGGGCAATACCTGGAATTAACAGAAGTTAAATATCCACATATAAGAGGGCAAAATATCCTCAGCTGGATTAGCTCTTTTGCCTGTTTGGGACTAGACCAGCAACCAAAGTACATATTGTGCTCAATCATGTTTTTTCTTGTGACTTACTGAGTTGACTTAACAGAGTTGATATGAGCAGTACTGATTGAAAACCCCAAACAATCTGGTTGCAAAGAATCTGATCACAGCTATGGTGTATTTTTGAAATTGCATTTTAATCTCAAAAGACTTCTGAATCCAAGACTAAATCATTCCTGGAAGTGCATCTGGCGACAAGCAAGCCAAAGTTTCATATATTTTTTAAATCACCTGTCATGGTTTAGCTACAGATGGCAACTGAGCACAACAAAGCCCCTCACTCACTGTCCCCTTAACCCCTACGTGAGATGGGGGACAGAAACAGAAGGATAAAAGTGAGAAAATTCATGAGTTCACATAAAAACAGCTTAATAATTAAAAATAAACCAACTGACCAATGCCCAGCTAATTCCTGAGCACTACCCACCCCCAAAATTTTATAAGGAGAGCATGACACCCTTTTGGTCAGTTGGGGTCAGCTGCCCAAATACGTCCCCTCTCAGCTTCCCTGCACCCCCAGACAACCTGCTGGCAGGGCAGTCTGAGGAGCAGAAAAGGCCTTGCTGTATTGTAAGCTCTGCTCAGCATTAACAAAAACAGTGAGTTATCAACCAGTGGTTTACCAACACCTTTTTCAGCAAGACATAGCCCCATACAAGCTACTGTGAACAAATTTAACTCTATTTCAGCCAAAACCAGTACAATACCCCAAGTTAACATTTTACACTGCTTCTTCACTTATGTCGATACAAGTATTTATGCAGCCATGAGGTGAAAATATTATTTTCTCCCTACCTCCATACTCATCATGTGTGGGACAGAGACACAAAGAAAAATCCTGAGAGGCAGTAAAAAAAAAAAAAAAAAAAAATAGGCAAATAACTTCCACTTTGTCATAATAAAAGAAAAAGTGTGCTTTAACATCTGGAAAACAAGGCCCCTGAGAACTGTTTCCCATCTGACACAAATAAAGTATTTGTCCTCCATCCCACACGTATCTCACGATTTTCTGAAATACCAGCAGCCCAGGCACTCGCTTCTACATGTAACATTTAGCAGGCATTAAGCAGTCAGTAGCTACTCAGAGCCAAAGGGACCAGAAGACATGGAATGGATCAATCCAAAAGATTCATCTGGTATTGCAGGAGAACTCATCCAGCTATATACCCTTCTTGGTAGCCCTTAACTATAAAGGGACCTAAAAGCTCTTTACAATGGAGAAATGACAAAGGTCTTGATGGACTTCTGATATTACAAACTACAGCTTTTCATAGAGATTATTCCTCTGGACAAAAATCTGCTGTAGACAGACACAGATGTTGACACAATTTTTTTTTAGAGTTGTGTCTCAGTTTTGAAAGACAGGTGTCTGCTAAGGAAGGCAGAAGCCCCCCCTTGAAGTGGCAGATATAACCCCTTTTTCCCTCTAAGTTATTATATTTTGAAATCAAGGGCCTTTAGGCGACGATGTGGGAAATAGGAATAACAGTTCTTTACTATATATATATATATATATGTATATAACCAGTCAAACAAAACAACAACAACTATGGCAGTGACAGCAATCACAAACCCAGTCCCAGCCTTCTCGGCTGTCGGGCCCTTTCCCCTCGGGTGCAGTTCCTCTCGCAGCCGGCAGGGGCGCTGGCGGCTCCCGGTGAGCAGGGCAGGTGCGATGGTTCCCCCGCGGCTGCAGGGGGCGCTCCGGAGCGAGCTCGGGGAGCCCGCGGCACCGGTGCCCCGGGATCCCGGGAAGGGATGGAACAAAGGCTTCACAAACCCCTGGGCAGTTGATCCCGGGCTCTCAGGAACAGCAGGCTGGAACGGCAGACTGGAGCGGCAGGGACTAACGCAAATCCCGGGTGGCAGGCGAGATGTATCCAGACGGGAGAACCCCACGGAGGCCCAGGCAGGCAGGGCGAGCAGGGCTACAGCGTAGCGAAAGCTCGAAGCAGCAGCGGGGCAGGGCAGCCACAGCCCGGTCTCCAGCAGGGCAGGAAAGCGGCTTTTGGGGGTCCCGGCGTTGCTTCCAGCAGAAAGAAAGAACGGCCAAAAAGAAAGAAGCAGCAGCTCCTTTCTCTGCAGCTTCTCTCTCTGGACGCTCAGAGCGAACTGACCCCACACCCAGGTGTAGACAAAGGAGTAGCCAGGCCCGCCCCACTCCCCTTTTTGTCTTTCTTAAGTACAGCTATTTGTCCCCTAGCAACATGCATATGGGAGAAAATTCCTTTAACAGGAAAAAACTAAGACTAAACTAAAACCCCAACAAGTTGACATAGGCATACACTGCCCTACACAGCTTTAATCCAGAGGGCTGTGACAGTCACAAAGACCTCAAATTGGAGACCATGCCTTTTTTTCTGAAGTCATTCCACATAGAATCCCAGAAAGGAACATATTCACTACCTTTGTATTATAAAGCTAATTATATTTTTTGAACTGTAGGTAACCACAGCATTCAACCTCAACCACAATGTAAGGTCAAGGTTTTATATTAGTCTCAGTGACTTTTAAAGCACATGAGACAAGACCAAAAAACTGATACAATAATAGACTACATGAAACTTTTATGGCTTTTGTTTTAATTGAAAAAATGAGGCACTGATCGTAATGAAAAACAGACTACCCTCTTATCTTAACCTCCAACATGTCTTTGCTTATTAAAACTACATTAGCACACTTGTTTCTATCGAAGTTCAAAATATTTTTCGAAAGTTTGCCAAGCGTAGGCTTTTTGCAATGAAAGCATGAAATGTTATGCTGCTTAAACAAACATTTATTGAAGGTAATGTTTATTCTACACATCCAGTACATATCTGGCATTCTGTACATGAAATTCCTTTTATATTTTTTAATTAAATTTGTCAATAATTTTTCTCAGTTTTGTCTCAGTTTCTCTAAGACAAGACTGTAGTTTGAGAGGACTCACAAACAAACAGCTTCTGGAAAACATTTACGCTTTATTGAGCCCATCAATTCTACCGTCCCTGTATGTTAATAACTATATCTAGCTTCTAAATAACTACATCAAAATTCATAATATGTTTCGAGGTACACGGAAAGAAATCAATGAAAGCTCGTGACCTGAATTCTTTCTGATAAATATTATCAAGAAACTATGGCTCATCTCATGGCAGTTTTCTAATAGTTTCCACAGCGCTTTGTGGAACCCAGTAGACTGAACCCACAGGAGGGATCATGAGCGCTAGGGAGAATTCCCCATAGATGGAGGCCAGACACAGTGCTTTTACTCTTCAACATTTGTTTCATCTATACTGTATCACCAAGTATGAATACTGCAGAATGTTAGCTCTGTGCTCTGAGCTTTTGGGGTGGCACAGTGGTACCGAGTACAGCTGATCCTCTCAGTTCTTTCCATTTAGACAGGTATTCCACAGTGAAAGGTGCACACTGGCAATAAATGAGGCAACATATTTACACACTTTAAAATATTTATTTTTAAGAAGGTAAGCAAAGGCAGTTTGCTACGCACTTACTTTACAGGCCGAGGTGCCCCGGTGGCGGCGGCAGCGCTGGGGCAGTGCCGGGGCTGCCCGGGCCGGGCCCAGGCGGTGCCAGCGGCTGCAGCGGCCCCAGCGCAGGGCACGGCTGAGCCCCTCAGCCACGGGCGGGCGGCCGAGAGCCCCGGAAAAAGCCTGGCCAAGGGAGGGCAAAACGCTGCCCGGCAGCCAGGGCTGAGCGGGGGAACCGTGCGGGAAACAGCCCTGCGAGCCTGAGGGGACAGCGGGAGCGGGGACGGAGGCGGGAGAGACCCGGCACGGATGGCCCTGGGCCACGGAGAGACCCCGGCGGGACAGGGGCTTCCCTGCGGCCACTGGGAATGCTCCAGGCTGGAGCAGGGATAATGTGTGAGGAGGAAGGATGCGTAAGCTGACCGCAGTCCCCCCATTCCCCACCCCCTTGCACGAGCCGGGCAGTGGGGAATGGAATAGTGAAGGTGAGCCTAGGAAGGAGGGGGCATAGAGGGAAGATTTTTCACTCTTTTCTCACTGTACGACTCTGTTTTTAACTAGAAACAAATGAAATTAATTTTCTCAAAGTTGAGTCTGCTTTGTGTGTAGATGGTGGCTGTCTTTACCTCACCCCACAAACTACCATCTTATTTCCTCCCTATACTGTTTAAAAATGAAAGTGAGAGAGTGGCTGGATGGGGATCTGGCATCTGGCCACAGTCTACCCAGCACAATTTTATAGAACTTTTGTTAGTATGAATTCTTCATTAAAACATTTGCTCGCAAGATGGTTTGGATGGGAATATGAGTACCAAGGTCAACCCCCTACCCTTACCTACAACCCTGAGCACATACTGATTTCTCCCAAGACTAAGATGGAAAGAGGAGTCAGATCCACTTAGTGGATGCTCATCAGGATGTCATTAGAGAATTACACAAGGACCTGAAGTCCCCAGAACAAGTCTTATTCTTAGAAAGGTCTTTAAGTAAGAGCTTTTGTATTTATTACAGGACTCAGGAGATTTTGCTTCTTATATTGGTAATACTGCTGGGAACAATAATCAAATATACACCGAAAGCATTTGCAAATTAGGCACAGTAAAACCACTGGATATGAAGACTGTATCATTACATAGGCAAATCTGTACTTGGGTGCTTCTGCCCTGTCTGCACACAAACGTTCTATTTGCAAATCTTTGGGTATAGCATAGTTGGATGTTTTCAAGTGAGTTCTCAGTGAAAAAGCATTTTCTGTGCTAGTGCATCTTGTTTATCACTAATCCTGACTGACTGCCACAAAACTTGTAGCATAAAATGAACATCTGTGTAGTGAAGTAATGCTGAACTGTGCAAGGCAAAAAGAGCCTACATAGGCTATAAAGATGATGATGAAATTGCCCTTCCCTATAATGGGAACTAAATATGTTGAATTTTGCTGTCAATTTTCTGTGGATCATATCAATTTGCTTTAGATGTGATTTTTCTATCCCACCAAGGTCAACTGTATTGCTTCCATTTTTGAAAGATATTACTATTCAAGTTCATCAGCAAATCTGTTTGAAATCTAAGCACAAGAATGTGTCTGTCCAGTTCTTATTCCATCACTCTCCAAAGCAGACAGAAATAATAAATATGAAGCTTTTTTCCTAGGAAGCATTAACTTGCTACATAAAGAAGGTAATTATAATAATTGAATACAGTGACATAATTATTAACTCTCTTCTCCATCCCCCCAAATCTCTCAGCTAAAGCTGATTATGTGATACCTCTGCTTCCTATGTAGTAGTCTTCCTGTTTCTGCAAGTAATACATTCATGAATCAAGAAGAACCATACATTTATAAAGAGATTGGGTTTGGAAGGGACCTTAAAAATCATCTACTTCCATCCCTGCTGCCACAGACAGGGAACCTTCCAATGGACTAGATTCCTCAAAGCCTCACTCAACCTGTCCTTGAACAATTCTAGGGATGACACATCCACAACTTCTCTGGGTAACCCCTTCCAGTGTCTCACCACCCTCACAGTAAAGAATTTCTTCCTCAGTAGCACTGTCCGTGTCCCTGAGGGAACGCCAATAGTTGCTGGTCTCCACCTGGACATCAAGCAGCTAATTGCAACTTTTCAGCTATAATCATCCAGCCAGTTCCTTATCCACTAAGTGGTCCAGCCATCAAATCCTTGTCTCTTCAGTTTAGAGACAAGGAAGTCTCAGCTGATGTATTCTTTTTGGTTCTCAGTAAAGCTTTCCATACTGTCTATCACAGGATCCTTCTGGACACAGTGTCCAGCACACAGCTGGATAAACACATCATGGGATGGGTGAGCAACTGGCTCATGGGTCAGGCACAAAGGGTCATAGTGAATGGGGTGACATCAGATCTGTCACTAATGGGGTTCTGCAGGGCTCCATTCTCGGCCCTGTGCTCTTCAACATCTTCACAAATTACTTGGACACAGGAGCTGTTGACTCCCTTGAGACAGGGAGGCCCTGCAGAGACACCTGGACAAACTAGATGGCTGGGCAATCACCAACCATATGAAGTGGTGGTTCTGACTGGCCTGTACCTCTCGTAGAATTTACACCTGATCTTACATCTCTTTGAGAGATAAAAAGAAAATGAATATCAGGCCACTCAAGGATCTTTATGCATGTCTTACTGGATACAGCACAGTTATAAATCCCAAATCACACCTTTGAGTACTGCTTGGGCTAAATTAGTACAAGCTTTATAATAATAATATCATCTGAAGTAACATGTATGATGACATTTTTCTTAAGCACAAGAACTCTCATATTGCTTTAAATCTATTTCCATGTATTTATGCAACTTGTCTCAATGCCAAAGGCAGCTGAAACACTGTTTAATGGACAGCTAAGGAATCACTGATCTCTGAAAGTAGCTTCTTCACTTTTTCCTGACAATGGAATTTTGAATCTTAGATATTTCAGAATCATCTAACTGTAAATTTGAGGCTGGGTAAACTGCAAAAAGTTGCAATTCCTGAAAATATTTTGTTGATTTCAGTGGTACATTAAACATATAGTCTCTCCTTACACCCATTAAAAACAAACAAAACCAACCCAAAACCAGAAAACAACCATCTTGTTCATTATTTAATATCAATTATGCTTTCCCACTCTTCATAGAAATGGAGGAATAATTTAAAAGCAACCTAAAAATGATTGGATAAACTTTATACCATATGCAAGGAAGAAGCATGCAATTGATAAGATGTAGTTAGTTACTTAAAATGGTTTTTGTTTCCTGAATTGAAAAAAATTAACAGAATTATTTCAGAGAATGAGACAAAAACATAATTCTCTTCACTAGATTTTATCAGAAGAGTGTGCAAATTAGTATCTGGTATGAAAAAATATGTTAACAGTTATTTTCTCCCCTCACTTCCTCTCTGCTATTTCAAGTAGGGAATTTTTTATGCTGTTACCTCTTTAACTATATCTTAAATAAATTCAAAGTGATTTGACAAATCTACACCAACAACCTTGTTGCTCTGAAAGATTCAAAAAGAATTTGCCTGTCTCTTATGGATAGTTGCTTTTGATTTTTAAAGAATCTTTTCTAATACAAAAAAAAAAAGTCTTAGTCTAGTAGCTCTAAAAGGAAATAGAATCTTTTTTTTAACTGTCATTTATGCACTTACATGCTCAAGGCTAGCTGATAAACAAAAGATATTGTCCAGACTGCTCACAGGAAAGCTTTCTCTGAAAAACTAGTTAATGCTCTGCATCACCATGTAGACTGCTGCCGTTTAACCTTCTTTTGATATACAGATGAAGAAAATGAAGTCTCTTCTTAATAGTCTATGAATAAGTTAATACCCCTAGGACACAATAATCCCTGCATCAAGGAAAACAGAGGGATCAAATCTTTGTTAAAATTCAGAAGAAGATATTAGTGAATGTGCATTACATGAAAATACCTGTTTCAGAAAAAAAAAAAAAAATTGAAGTAAATGTTACGAGTGTGCAATAGTAGGTAATCTTCAGCAGCTTTTTCTATGTATGGAAGACAAGCTTTCAGAGGAGTGGTGCACGACACATGAAACTTTGATGTGTCATCTGTTTAAAACACAATACTGATCACAGTTCCATTGCTCTTTTAACTAGTCCCCTTATTTTTATTATGTATTTTCACCGAAATTTAAATGTAAAAAGAGGGTGAATGCACTTGATAGTAAGGAAGCAATGGCACAGAAGTTGGCACAGTACCAATTTATAACATCCATAAGATGAAATTCTTGGTTCTAGTAAGATGACTCACATTTTGCTCTTTAAATATGAACATACTTAACCTTTTAACTACAAAAGTTTGATTGATCTGGAGTTTTTTTTTAGATTTTTTATAACTTTGTAGTCATAATGAGATGTAAACTGGATTGCATGTCAAAACTTGTCTCAGATCATGTGTTATCTTTCACGTCACAAAGAGAACAGAAATGAAGTTTCTATGAAGAATAAAAGAAAATGCGTATAAAATGTCAGAACCCAGTGGAAAGAGACCAAAGTAAGACAAAATGGTAGGTATATATATTCTTTTCTGCTGTACTCCTTGAAAGACTCCACACTGAAGATTCAACTGGAAAAAACACAAATCCAGCTGAGGTTAGCAACTGTCTCATAGCACCAAAGAGTAAAATATTGTTTTGAAAAGTGAAATTATTCACCTGTCTGAAAGCATTTTACAACAACACAAACAAACAAACTGATGATCCTGTCTATCATTAAGTCATTTTCTTTATTTCTGCTATTTTAAACTCTTTTTTGTGGGGGGAAATGTACAGCCCACAGAACAATTTTGCTTTAACTGAGGCTGATTTCTTTCCACATATCAGGCACATCTACATCTTATGTTCTAAAGCAAAATTTCAGTTTGTTATTCATACATGAACAAGATGCTGTTACAAGTGTTTCTAGGCATTAAAGATGTTTTTATATTGCAGCTTTATTTATTGATATACAAGATGGAAACAGGATGCTAAAATTCTAGGCTGTGTAATCGTTTTCTTTATTCCATTATTCATAAAATATTTCCTTTTTCATGTGATGTTTCAACAGTTCTTAATTTGGCTTTGCATTTTAGAAAGCATATAAACCAGTGGTGCATAGCAAGAAGAAAATAATGGCCCAGTGTTCATGGGTGGCAAACAGTATCAATGACCTGTGATAAATTAAATTTTAAAACATGTTTAAAAAGAAGGAGGAGTATTCTGTTGAATTTGTTTATGACTGGAGAGGGCTTAAGGGAAATACAACTTTTAAATTCAGCAATGGATTTTGATTATTCTTATTTACTTACTGCACAGAATTTTAGTTCTGAGATGAAAAAGCAGGTTTTTCTGGAAAGCAGAAAAAGAGCTTGTGGAATTAATGGAACATAAATGTATTGTTTTCTCCAGACTACTAATCAACTGATTTTCACATTAAACTCAAATGTCATTCTAAGGCATGTTGAATTTTATTCCAGAGAAGTTATTTTATAGTCAGCTAATCTACAGAGTGACACAGTACATGAAATACAGGCAAGTGATCAGGTTATTTCAGACAAAGTATTCCAGTAATGCAGATTTAAAGGGCTTTCCTTGTTTACCGGACAGATACCTTAAAAGAACACTTGGTTGGAGGGTGTGTATCTCCCAGCCAGTCTGCTCAGCTTTTGGGCTGAATTCTGCAACAGCCTGCTTACTTGGAGTGTGTCTGTTAGCTCAAAAGCATACCATGAAGTAAAATACCTGAAAATAGTGCCTGGTTAAGAGCTTAGACCTGCATAACATCTATAAATTGAGAGCCCTGGTGGCCAAACCTGTATGTATGATAACAGAAGTACTGACACCCTGATCCAACCAAAATCTACTTGTGCGTTTTATATCCTGTAGTTTGAGTTTTAATTCATGCCTGCATAGTTCACACCTTAAACACCTCCATAACTCTCTCAAATTCTGTCCATATGCCCCTTTGCAGCTCAATTAAGTTCACATTGTAACATCTACAAAATTTAAAATCTGTATGAATGCACAAGCACCCTGAATTTAAAGATGTAATTTTAGATAAATAAAGGAAGTAGCCTGTAAACTGAATGGTAGATTGCCACCCCATTGCTCTTCTATCCTCCATCCAATTTAACTTCTTTAAGCTGTTTCTGATTTTACATTCTTATCATGCTGCTTCTTATACATCCTCTTCCCTGGATTAAAAAGTGTAAACACTACTTCATCCACTGCTTATCATATTCATAGTGAGTCTTTCAGAGCAATTTGAGACCTCTGAGATGAGCTACCCTATATTGCTTCTCATATAAATAACACAGTTACAGATTTAATGTCCTTATTAAACATTTTGGTTTTACTTTTGAATTGAAATTGCTCGTTGATCAACCTATAGCGAGTTTTCCAGTTTAGTAACTAGATCACTTTCAGGAGTGGGTGCATTTAATTTTGAAATCTGTAGCAGTTGTGTAGTTACAGGGTGTCATCCCCTCCTCCAACTGCACTGCCTTCATAAATACTTAATTTCTTTCAGTATCATAGTACACATTGGCTTAATTTACTCCCTCAGCTTCCTTGTATTTTCTTTCAGGTTTAATAACCTTCTTTCCTATCACCTGCAAACCTTGCTCTCTCAATGTTTATTCCATGTCCCTGATGAATGAGCTAAACATAAATCAAAACTCTGTTAAGCTGCTGTCATGGTATAAGCTACTATTGAGTCATATTCTTATGTTTCTGCACATGATAGAAATTAGAAATGCATCCCATCTTGTTCCTAATCTCCAGGGTTTTTTCAAATTTTCGCAGTTTTTTTAAAAAAATCTATTGCATTTTGGATGTTGTTTGAATACTTCATGGAAGAATCATATAATATTAATGCTTTAATATAATCCAAAAAATCTATTTCATATATATGCAGAGGTGAATAAATACAACAGGAGCCAGTTAAAAGACAACTCACTTTATCAAACCTGTTATGTGAAAACATATATAGGTACTAACAAGTCAAATGCATCTTACTAAGATTTAACCAAACAACAGCTTAAAAAAACACAAACACTGAATATAACTTCATTCTTCGTGGCTCTGCAAGTTCTATAGAAATCCAAAGTAACTCACATAACAGTAGTGTAAAATCTTTTTACAGCTTAATGAAAGGATTTATACTGTGGTAAAACAGATCGACCAATCTCTCAACCACTGAGCAATTACCTCAAGCATTGTCAGTGTATCCACATCTTTCCAATGCTCTGATAAATCAAGTCAGCAAACAGGAACTATAATACGAAGTAAAAGAAAAAACAGCAAAAAAAAAACCAAATCAAACCAAATTGAAAACCCAGAAAAAACCCCAACCCAAAACCAAAATATGCACTGTGAAATTCAGGATAAATCAGACCTACTTAAAGAAATGCACTGTAGATATGCTGGATCTGTCAGGATTTTTCCAGTAAACCAAATCAGAATTCTCCAAGCTGATAGATGACAGGTATTTCAATATTGCATAGTGATGTTAACTTTCATGTTGACATCTAAGCAAGAAAACTGATTGCAGATATTGTTTTCCAAGAAAGTCTATTATCATAGTTTAAATAAAAACAAATCTTGGTCTTACAGCATTTCTGACTTTTGGTTATCCTTTTATCTTACATTTGCTATCTATAGGAACAACAAATACACGATTTCACTGAAAGGAGATTCATTTCAGAGAAGCTCATATCTTCAATGAATATATTCCTCATTGTTTCTATATTCCTGTGGAACTGCCAGAAGTAATTGCCACAAAAGTTGCAGTCATCCTCTTTCTGTAATATGATATTGAAAGAGCAGGTGAATATGCATCTATTTGTTAATAATGGGACTCATGTATGTCATACTTTGCAAAGTAAAAGAACCAAGAAAAAGATACAAGAAAAAAGTCCCAAACCATTAATTCTGAAGCAAGACAGCAACGGTTACGTATCTTAGATTTAAGTGTACAAGTTTCAGATCAGACTGTGTCAAGCCTACAAGTTATTTCAGGTTTAAAAGCCATTGTAATGTTCACTTTGCATATATCTGTATTAATTTAAAAACAAAATTACACTCTAGCATGTTTTTGGCTTTCTTTAGTCCGCCTTGGTTTTGCTTATCAACAGCTATCATCTTTGATCGTTCAACTATGTGATGCTTGCTGTCACGTGTACTCTTTGTTTCCAAAAGAAGAACATGAAGGCTCGCAGAATGAGCAGAAGCTTAATGTCAGCAACTACATGTGACATATAAAAAGCCAAGAAGTGAGAAATAATAGTGTGGGGGATTTTCAGTGTAGGCAAACCTAAAGGCCTGGCCAGCAGGGCATTCTGAGCTCAGTATTGGGTTTGACTGCTAATTCTGATCTTGTTAGAAGATGGTATTGGTATGCACAGACATGTCTCCTCTCATTTTTGTTTAATACTTTTTAAAAACAATGACATGATACTTATAAACTACTAATAAAATTTCCGATTAAACAATAATTCCTAGTTTTCAGCAGAAAAAAAAACCCACCACCCTGAACTTTAAATACAGTTTGTGAGAAAGGTAAGCCACCAGCCTGCAAAGAAAGCTAAGTGTTTGGATTTTCTTAAAGGGCTAAAGTACAGTATCTTAAATTCAAGTTAATTAATTTAATAAAAATCACAGAGAAGCTTCAATCAGAAGTGAACCCAAGCAGGTTTTGTTCTAAAGAATGCACCTCTTACGGTTTTCAGCACAGTTTAAGTTAGTTTGCAGAAAGCCTTGTAATCTCCATGCCAGATCTGATGGCACATCTGTTGAAGATTTTGTTCAACACCAAGTGCTTATAAGTGATTCAAAGAAAGACAAAGAACTTCCCTGTGACTGATAAACAATAAGATAAAAATAGGTTGTGATTAAGTTATGGTAAAAGTTCCCTAATATGACATTAACCAAAATTTAGGTGTCAGCAAAAGTAGGCAGCAGTTCTTATCATCATGTTAGCTAAGTGGCAGGCAAACCTGCCTGGAAATGTAATCCAATCACACAGGAAATCTCTTTTTTATCCCTGGAAACATGAAGATTTTATCTCCTCTTCCTGAGGAGATTTATCTTATCTAAGGGTGTACCCTCAGTAATATAAAGAATTAATCCTTTAATACTACAGACTTTGTGTTAGTCATAGTTTGTAGCAATGAGTGCCAGAAAATAATTAGTACTGAATATTAAATATTTATCTTCTTTTTAATTAATTGCTTTCAATTTCATTCATACCCTTTGTAGTGGGTTGAATCTACTGTGCAACAGTTAGCAAGAATTCCAAAGCTTATCCTTTATATAACAGCTCTCATTTTCAAAAAGCTCCACTGGTTACTGATATTCGTAAGACTTTAAAAAATGGAATTGGAGAGTCCATATAAATACTTAGGCATTTCATTAAGCATACATAATTCTCACTGACTCTGGGATGTACAATAGGAACATTTTATCACATGACAAGGGGAAAAGTCTTTGTTTCCTCCTATTTGAGAAGTATATTTAATGTCCGAATACAGAACAGCTGGAGAGTAACTGTGGCTCCACATTTTTAAATAGTTCATTCACAAGATCTGCAGTTGAAGCACTGTGCTCAAAACAGAATGTAAGGAAACTGATTGTCTGGTATTGGGATTCATCTTCTTCTCAGTATTTCAGTATCTACTGTGCATGAGTCTGCATCTGAGAGTGCTGCTTCAGTTTTTCAGTCAATAAAATGAAATTCATAGTTTTAGGATATGAATCTTATAACCTCTTTCAAACATTTTCTTTAGATTAAGATCAATCTTGCACTTTGAGCATCTCTTTCTTTTAACAGATTATAAAGTTTAGCTGCATAGTTCAGAAGTGAACATTAGATCCAGTGAGCCTGATAACTTAAAGCCACATCACAAGTTAAAGCTGCATGCATGTGCACAGCTGAAACCAGGACAGGTATCAAAGCTATTTATATTGCAATTTCATCTGCACAAACATATCACAAAATTACATCAAAGAATTACAGGCTCATTTCCAGTGAAGGATGTATCCATGTTCACAATACCTGCAAATTACACTATATGTTAATTAAATCTCTGAACAGCCAGTTCAGAGAACAGACCAATACCAGGGACTCACCAAAACTGTTCAGTCACTCCCCTTCACAGCTGGACGGAGGAGAGAAAATTTAATGAAGGGTTTATGAGTTGAGATAACAACCAGGAGAGATGGCTCATCAAATACTGTCATGGGTACAACAGGCTCAACTTAAGAGATATGCATTGAATATTATAAACAAAATCAGAGTAGGATAATGAGAAGTAAAATAAACCCTTAAAAACACCTTCTCCCTACCCCTCCCTCCTTCCCAGTCCTATCTTCTGCCCCAGCAGCGCAAGAAGACAGGGAATGGGGTTTGTGGTCAGTTCATCACCCGATGAACTCATCAGGGAGAGGAGCCCTTCTCCTGCTGCACCATGGGGTCTCTCCCATGGGAGACAGTTCTCCATTAGCTTCTCTGACATTGCTCTATCTCACGAGCAGCAGCTCCCTTCAAACTGTTGCAACATGAGTCCATTCCATGGGCAACGGTTGTCCCAAAACTGCTGAAGGGTCAGTCACTCTTCCACAGGGTGCAGTCCTTCAAGGACAGGATGCTCCAGCCTGGGAGCAGGGGCCCTCTCTCCATGAGTCTCCCACGGGCTCACACCCTCCTCTCAGGCATCCACCTGCTCTGGCAGGTGGTGCTCCTCCACGGGCTGCAGATGGATCTTTGCATCCTCCATGGACCTCCATGGGCTGCAGGGGTAGAGCTTCTTCACCATGGTCATCACCACGGCCTGCAGGGGAATCTCAGCTCTGGAGCCTGGAGCACCTCCTGCCCGTCCTTGTTCACTGACCTTGGTATCTGCATGTTGTTCTCCTTACAGGTTCTCGCTCAGCTCTTCTGTGGCCACAATTAAAACTGTACAAAAACTTTTTGTTTTGATTTCTTCTCAAATACATTGCCACAGAGATGCTGCCACCATTCCTAATCGGCCCAGCTTTGGCCAGGTGCACATCCCTCTTTGGAGCCATCAGGGATTTGATCTGGAGGACATGGAAGAAGCCTCTCGTAGCTTCTCACAGAAGCCATCCCTATAGCTCCCCCCCTGGCCCCCCACCCCCGCCTCCCCAAAACAGGCCAGGCAAAAACAATCCAGCCGTATTCATCCTTGCTTATTTTTAAACAATAGGAGAAGACAGTTATAAAATTCTGACACTTAAAGTTTATAAAATTATAGCAGCACTGACAGAAGTTGATGACTGTTACGATTCATCTTGTTAGAGGATGCTTTCTTAATACAGAGCTCATAAGAGAAGCATAGTGTGTATGTCACTTTGAATCCTCATTCAACCAGGCTTAATTGATGTCTGAGAAACATCAGACATCAAACTTAAAATTGCTATAGTAGCTGCTGCTTCTGATGCCAATGTCTGATACAAACAACTTCTGTAACACAGTGACTTTGCAGACATGACTTTAAAGTACTGCTGTGGATTTTGATAACACACAGAACAAAAGGATTGATAGTCTGAAGGAGAGCAAATTCAAATGTTTTCTTAATATCCTCATAGCATAAAATATGATAGATTGTAGGAGCCAAGAGCTGATGTGATCAATACCATGCAGTAGGAAAACAAGAAAATGAATCTAGACTCCGTATTGCAATGCCCATGACGAATATTTTAACAAAACCTATCACTAATAGTATTCTCCAAGCTGAAGTGGAATAAACTAATAAGCTTATTATGTCAGAAAAAGAGGGTTGTGAAGGCTGAACATCTGTATGCAATAAGGAACGAACATTCTTTAACTGGAAACAAAGCCAAAGGAAATACCAACTGTAACACTGAAAATTAGTGAGATTCACTCTTGATTTAATAACAGCTGGAATCTCTAATTATCCTAATATAATGAGGCACTTTAATCTTCACTAAAGTGTGTTTCAAAAATCTATCCAAAGATTTTTCTTCATCAGAAAAATGCAGTTAAACATAATCTGTCAACAGTGTGTACAGTCTGATTAAATTCTGTTCTTGGCTCCAGCAGCTTACTTTCACCTGCCATTTATTTTACAAATTGTACTAAAATATGTGGGTTTTTCTTAAAAGAAAACCCAAAACAAACAATCACCCTCCCCATCAAAACACCAACATAGCAAGCACACAATTTAGCATTTGTATTTTTCCACTGAGTTCCTGCAATTGCACACATAAAAGACAGGAAAGGCTTCTGAAAAGCCATTTTCAATACAAACAATAGGCATTTTAAGGATACTCAACCTCCTAATTTTGAGAATCTGTATTCTGTAATGATATCCCCTATTAAGACTGCAGTAATTGTCTGTATACTTAGAGTTGCCATACTGGAGAGTTTTCATTGTCAGAAGGGTTTACAAAGGAAGTAGACTTTTCTCAGATAGTGGTGTTTTTGCATAACAGTAGGTCCAAACAGAACTTGGTACTTTCATTTAAGAAATAAGCAGAAACATAAATTACATTGGGGAAAAAAACAGAGCCAAACCCAAAATGGAATCCAGAAGGAGAAATGGGTTCAAGTTCTAACCTTCTTCATGTCTGAAAACTTGGAGGTTCTAACCCTAAATCTTTGAAATGCATTATGAAAAGATGAAAGAGCTGATTATTCCTCTTAGTTTATTTTCTCTAGATTTAAATATCCTTGTTACATTTGTTGAGCTAATTTTGAAGTTAGCCTTGCTTTAGCTGTCACTTGTCACTATTGTTTTAAAAACAATAGTGTTATAAAGCAGAAGTGGCTAAATAAGTTTTGGGAGACATTTTGTAAAACTCTTTGAAAAATCAGTCGGGGATATATGAGTCAGTCCTATCTTCATCTTTGCTAATTTCTTCAGAAAACTTTTAAGAGAAGGAGGTAGGGAGGTCTTTTTCTTCAAAAAAATACATTTCCAAACAGACTATGCAAATACAGATGCTGATTAATGAATATTGTTTTTATTTAACTGGTTTAATACTAATGTCAGGCTAATAGATCTGTACCATATCTTTCTAGAACTTTTATTTTTAAAGTCAGTGCTACAATTTCTACCCTAGCTTTGTAGCAAGAAAACTGATAAACTCCTGCTTACAAATACTATTAGCAATTTATCTGGTCTACCCCTAAGTTCTGTTAGAAAGTGAATGCCATTACAGTCCTGCTGACTTGTGAGTGTTTATGCTATCAACCTGTTCCATATCCTCCTCAATTTCAGACTTATCCTCTGCTGAGCCATCTGCTATGATGAGTTCTAGCATGTGAATTGCTGTCATTCTTTCATAGTGTAACCTCTTGGACAATTTTAACTTTTCTGTACAGGTCTTGCCTTCTCTAAGCACTCTTTAACAACCTGCTCTGCAACTAGCTGAGCAGACTTCTTAAATGTTTTTTTTTTTCCCGTATCTGAAGAAAGTATTGCTGTTGATATTGATTCCTACGTCAATTGCTTTTCAAAGTCTTTTGCATAATTTTTTTTTTCCCCAGGGTTCCTCATATTTTCTGCTTTCTTTCTGAAAAAGCTCTCATCAGATTTTTAGAGATAGTTTCTTTTGTCTAATGATTTTTCTTATCTTTTGTCTAAACCACCTTTTTTATTGTGTTCATTAGTGTTGCACTTTTCAAAAGGCATCCTTCAGTAATGACCATAAAACCTATACAGATTTAATTCCCTTAGCTTTGCTTTTCAATTTCTTCCTTACAAGTGTCTTTATTTTTACACAGGCTACTTTTCAATGGGCCTACTGGCTTTTGTAAATGCTGTGAGGATGCCAAATATGATGACAATCATTGTTAAACCGTTACTTCTCATCAACAAAATCTTTACCCAGACCCTGGACACTGCTTGGCACCAAATCACAGGTAGCACCTCCTCTTGCAGGCTTCCTATGCAGCTGTTCCATTAAACAAATAATCACCCCATTTAAAACTTTTTCCGCTGCATTGCATCCTGGGGTTATGTTTGGCCCATATGCATAGCAGAGGAAGAGGGAAGGGGAGAAAGTGGGGTCTCCCACATGCTTTAATTTCTCTTTCTGCCTCTTTATGTGTCTTGGCATTTGGTGGTAAATGGCTGTTTGAAGACTCATTGCATGTGGAATCTGAATTACTTGCTGGGATGGTTATTTTATTTGATTTGATTCTAGCTCTCTTTAACTTACACTACTAATTTGTGACCAACATGGCTTACTGTGACTTTTTTTGTATTTCAATGTGAAAATGAGAGAGTATTGTCCTTCCACAAGCCTGCTGTTGAGTAATGTGTCAGAGACTTCATGTATGGCCAGACATTTCAGCCCCTCCATCTTGTTTCTTTGTCACATTTCTCTCTGAAAATTAGGTGACACAAAGTAAATGTTAAACAGAGAGTAAACCAGATTATTTTCATATATTGGACACTGCAAAGGTACTGCCTAGGACATGTTACATAATGTTAATGATGAAGTTGTGCTTTTAAATATCAAGACGGACAATTCAGGTTAGCTTTTGAACTGTAATATTTAGGAAAAACCAAACCATGAAATCTGGCAATAGAGACTTTAATATTAACGTCTTTTTTGCTTTTGTGATTCCTTTACTTATTACTTTAGGGTTATTTTTGTGGATGACAGTCATCAGCTGTTACTTCTACAAATCACAGTCTTTCATGGTCTTTTTCTTTGCATTTCTTACATTCCTCTAATACATTTTCCAGACAACCTATCAGAAAAAAGCGACGTAGTTCTCTGCTAGTGTACTTTATGTACATAAGGCTTCAAGATAGGCTTTGGTTGAAATTCTCTGGAAATGAACTTAATTTTGAGTTCTATTCTTCAAGCTTTTAACCAGAAGTTATGGTTATATTAAAAACATAGGTGCTTTAAACTTTCAGAGAACAACGTAATGTACTTTCCACTTAAACAGCAAAAGCCTTTTCTGCCCTGTAAAGTGAAAGAATTTTGGTTTCAAGAAATGCAAAAGCTTATTCAGAATTAACAGTACTTTTGTTTTAGGGAAAGATGCAGGACATGGCATGACTGGGCAAGAAGGTGATAATATAGTTCAGCTATTAAATTATTGCTATGTGAGTGTAAGAGTGACAAAAAGGTAATGTTAGTCTATATTTTTAGCTCTAATGATATACTTCTAAATTCTATATTCTGTTTTGGATTTCTGTGCTAGTTAGAATGAAATTTACATTTCAGAAAATGGGAATTTTGTCAATCAAAGCACTGAAGGGGGAAAAATCATAAATTTTAAGTTTGAAGTTACAAATATTCAAATTTTTCTCCTTTGAATACATATTTTTGAGGGAGGTACTAGACCACTGTACCATCCTATGACATACATCAATACTAAATGTGGAGTGACACTTTACAGCAGTAATAAACCAGCGCTAAATATTATGCCAGCTGTTTGCCTGTTCTTATTGAATGGTGTTGATTCTGTTTGGTGATGCTTTGTGGTGAAATATAAGGCAGAGGATCAGGGGAAGAATTCTCACCTCTTCTTCCATCTAGTCAGAGACCTGAATTAGTCACATATCAAAGATAGGCTTTTCATCATTCCCACTGAGATTTGATCTGGCCACACTGCAGCTTCTCAAAGTTTCAGCTTATAGAAGGTTTATTCCAAGTACATGGTAATTGTAATTTTCACACAATCATATACCTGAACAGGGTTTCACATGTCATATGATGTTTGCCCAAGTTATCAGAAGTTTGCTGCATAAAGGAAGCTCCTGATAGGAACTTGACTATTTGAAATGTGGACAAAATTACATCAATATAGTCGAATTAAAAAGCCATTTCCCGCAAATGAAATCACTTCTACATCTATTTCTACAATAATTTTCTGAGAACCTTCATCAGCAGATGGACACTGTCTCCAAAAACAAGGCCTAAAAGCATTCTTCTGCACTTTATCTCTGTTATTTTCCAGAATATTGTTCTGGATTAATCTTAATGTAATCTTCCTACTATATATACAAAGACTACAGCTGCCTAAAGATGACCTTATGTTGTTATCAGCCTAGAAAGCCTTTTTCATATTTAAGTATTGGAGATGATACTCCAATTGTGGAAATTTGAACTGTTTCCTACAAAACTCACCCCCTCAAGCAAAGTACACTAAAATTAAACATATATGCATACATGTACAACGAATAAATGAATCATTGATATTTTGCTTCAGTATATGGTATAATGAACACAACAATTCTCTTCTTTTCCTTCTGTTCCACCTGCAAGCATTAAACACCTGTAATACTCTCCATGTGTGGACAAATGTCACCACACAGAACTCAGTTTTTCTATTAAGTTTTCTCAGCAATTTCAAATTATTGTTTAAATCATCTGACTTTTTTTGTGAAGTTCATCTGGAAAGCTTATTTTCATAAAGGCAATAATTTTTTATCATTGATTTGATAGAAATTTTGCTTCTTATTAAAGATTCAAAACCCATTAGAAAGAAACCATGGTGATTTATTAACAGCCTGAACACTCAACTCAGGCTGAGTCTTCAGGTTTACAGCAGACTATAATTTATATGATGCAGGCTTACAAGCTTAGGATACAAACATTTGATGATGATGATTTCCGTTGCAGTGGTAATTCTTTCCCATTCTAATTAGCAGGTAATACCCTACAGATTAATTGTTCTTCCTGTGTAATGCACTGTATGTGGGGTCCTCGAAGGGTAGCTGCGTTTCCCTGAAACGTCCCTGGCTGTGGGATCGTTCCGGTGGGTGCAGTACTGCACTCCAGCAAGCTGACTCCTTTCACCCGCGCGGCTCTCGGGCGCGGACTCTCACGCACACACACTCAAGCCGGATTGCTCAGCATTACCAGAGGCAAAGAGTCAGGAGGGCTCTCCCATTTGGGTATTCCATGGATGAGGTTTATTGCATCCTGTGGCGAAGGAAGACCAGACACTAAAGGGAGCGGACCATGCAGGGTCCAGTGTTTTTGTACGGGAGCGGGGAGAGCATCAGAGACCAATGGTCTGAGGGCACAGGGGCAGTGCAAAGGCGGGACTGGGGAATGGGAGTCAATGGGGAGGGCCTGGGGCATGCAGGGTAACAAGCCATTCAGACAGACCAAGTCCGCACAGCAGCACAAAGCGTGACGGGAGAGGCTTTTCCTTTCTCACCAAGAGGTCAGGGGGTGTTCTCAAACCTCGAAACTGGTCTACCAGCAGGCCCCTGCTATTTCGGGGCTCCTTGGCCCCTCAGCCATCATAGCTGCTGGCTCAGTGGCTACAACACCTGCGTGTTTCTCTCTTTTCTTCTTCTAGTATTCCTTCTTGTCTCATTGTGCAGGAATATTTACTAAATACCTACTCAGTACTACCTATTCAGGCGCATTCTCCACAAGTATCAACAAAGGAATAAGGACCCAGATGTCAGAGTACAAAGAGAAACAGCAGAAGATGAAAAACCAGTGTTCATTAGAGGTAGCACATGCACACACATGCATGTACTGGTTTTGGGTGGGGTAGAGTTAACTATCCTCACAGTGGCTGGTGTGGGGCTGTATTTTGAATTTGTGCTGAACACGGGGCTTGATAATATAGAGATGTTTTTGTTATTCTTGAGCAGGACTTTCACAAGGCCTTTTCAAGGCCTTTTCTGCTATTTGCACTGCCATGCTGGAGAGGAATTTTTGGATGCTTAGGAAGTGTGAGGAGACACAGCCAGGACAGGTGACCCAAACTGACCAAAGGGATATTCCAGACCATATGACATCATGCTCAGTATATAAAGTGGGGGGAAGTAGGAGGAATGGTGGGACATTTGGAGTGATGATGTTTGTCTTCCCAAGTCACTGTTACATGTGATGGGGCCCTGCTCTCCTGGAGACAGCTGAACACCTGCCTGCCCTTGGGAATCAGTGAATTAATTCCTTGTTTTGCTTTCCTTCTGTGTGGAGCTTATGCTTTCCCTCTTAAACTGTCTGTATCTCAACCCTTGAGTTCTCCAGCTTTACCCTTCTGGTCTCTTAATCCTACTGGTAGAGGAGTGACTGAATAACTGTGTTGCTTGGCCTGGCTACTGGCTGGGGTTAAACCATGACAATGAATTACACCGCAAACATCCCAAGAAAACAGTGGATTTCAGTTTAATCCTTCCACTGTAAGTACCTACAGTAAAGTATAATTCTGCATGATTCAAACCACTATGCTGTTAGATGCTGCTGTGTTGGAAACTGCATGGTTCTTGACTGAGATCTGGTTATTCTACTTCAAAATGATACATCCTTATGTCAGAATGTAAGGGAGAATTCTTTCAGCTCCAAACAGAAATAAGGGAAGAGTATAATGGTAAACAAAATCAATGACTTAGAAAAAGTAGTTCTAAAATAGTCAGCACACACAGCCTCTTGTCCTTCTTCATCTGAAGAAATAAAATACCTGAGGAAAATGTATCCTGAGAACTGGAACCGAATTTTAAACAAACTGCTATGTGTTAAAAATGTAACACCTATCACCAGGGTGAGCAGGAAAGAAGCTCACTTTATATGTAAATTTCTGTTCTACTCATGGAATGAAAAGTCTGGTATACGCTCAGCAACATAATTGTGCAGTGCACAGGCAGCCACCTGTAGACAGACATGACTACATCAGAGTGGTCTGTCTTAATGGCACATATACATTAGTAGAAACCCATAAAAGAATGTTAGAAAGATATCTGGAGCTGCTATGTGATGTTTTGTCTTGACAGGATAATATACAATGCTCTTAATAGAAATTGAGCACTGTTGCTGAAAAAAAGAAAAAAAAATCAGTTTCTTTTATGCAGAGTAAATATCAAGAAAAATAGTGCACTTTGGCAGCACCCAGACTTTGATATCCCTTCAGGAAATGCAAGTACAGATACATGCTTTTCACTTGTTTTTGTTTTGTGGAGATCGATTATTTAATGATTTTTTTTTAAATTTTAATTATTGTATGATCACACTGCTGTAGTTAAGATTATGTCAGCACTTCAACTGTGAAAATATTTTTCAAGGGACTTCAACTTGCCAAAAAAATTACCCAGACTTTCAGTGTGTCACACAAAAAACTCAGTCTGGTATAAGAACACTCTTATGACTAAGACTTCTCTTGCAATTAATATAAGGTTTTAACAGTACATTTGTGGTTTTTTAAAGTCTAAAGGAGAAATATATATATATTACTCATTGACAAGTCTTTGTTTTCTATATTTTCTTGCTGAACTTCAGCTACATTGTTTGCTATATTTTAAAAAAAGCCCCAATTGTTCCAAAAGAAGGCAGTTTTCAATAGAGACCAGTCTTTTCCTTTCAAATGAGTCAGTAACAATAAGTTCAAAGTGATGTATGTGGAATGAAAACATATGATTTACTTCATTTCTGTTAAAAATATGACCTAAATAAGTGAACCAGAAGGAAAAACCATTCTCATAGATTTTATTTTTCCATCTTTATGCTGATTAACTCCATCAAAAAAAAAAAAAAAAAATCCCCATGATACAGCACTGAAGGCAGAATCAAGCCCAAGTCATTAATAAAAATTTTACCCTGTCTCATTAAAAGAGCCACCAAAACCCCACAACTCCATAATACAATCCCCACACTACTGCTGTTTGTTTGACAAGTCCCATCCTCAAAGGAACTCTTCATCTTTAGAAGTGTTACTTTAACCATTGCATCTTATTCATTCTCCCATTCTATTTCATGAGGAAATCTAATATCCAACAAGTGTTTTCCAACACTTAACAGCAAGGAAAAGTTGCTGTCAATTGCAATTTGTAATATGCATAGCCCTGTGTCAGTAATGGTGGCTACAATACTCAGCTCACTGGCCAAGATTTCTGTTTAATTATAATAACATGATACTGAACTCTGAGTAGTCTTTCAGAAGCCATGCTTAAAGAATACCTTTCGCAATCCAGGGTGTTCAATTAATAACTTCCCAAACACATGCAGTCTGTAAGAGCCCCCACAATATAGTTCATTTATCCTGCAGTGCCTATCAGAAATGATTACCCTATCAGAAATTATTCTGGAGGACAACAGTCATTTGCATGGCTCAAAGAATGACAGGAAAACTACTCTGACTAGGGCTGACTTAATAATGAACTTAAATACAGGCACTATAAAATTAAGGAAAAAAATGACAAAAATATTCATATTCAAAAAAAAAATCTTTAAGACAAATTTCTTTAGGAAACAAATCCATACACTATGGAGATTTGAAAAACTGACCATTATGATAAGAACAGTGTTTCTGGAAAGCAGTTTAAGAGTGGATTACTTGTCAAAAAGCATGTAAAAGAAAAGCAGGAATCACATTGAAGTAATCCAGCCGGGGCACTTCTGTACAGAAATCAGTTATTTAGTGTTCTGCCAATTTGAAGAAACATGTGTCTCATCAAACTTGCAGTAGCAAAAATCCAGTTGAAGAAATCATATTTCAAAGTGCACATACCATCTTTCTCAGAAGTACAAACTTTAGAACAGGTAGGATGCAAAAATATACTTTTTAGAGCTTATGGAACTTCCGTGAGGGGTATTAATCACAGAGCAGGATTCAGTTTTATAAACCTTTCAGATTTGGATGAAGCTGGAAATATGCCTGGTCTATTGAATTTCTGTATGCAGTCATTTATTAACTTAGGCTTCACAAAAAATGGGTTAGGATTTTGTCTGGAGTCTCTTTTCTAGGTGTGAACTTTTGAGATAATTTATTCTAAATCCAAACTTACTTCCAAATGCAAGGACACCTGTTATTGTTTAACTTCCCTACAGTTCAGGTCATGACAGCCATTTTCAGGCTGGTTTGTTTGTTTCCTTGTTTATATTCAACAGTAACAAAAAAGGTTATGATGGCAGATTTATCCTGTGATTTTAAAATGATTTTATACCTGAACCAGAGATTTTTACTTGAAAGTGCATTTGGAAACAACCCAGAAGTTAGGAAAGCTTAATTCTGTAGCATATGTGACTTTTAAAAAACACTAATTTTCAGGGGAAAAAAAAAAGTTTTTATTAAAAACAACAGACAGATATTTTGCCACTTAAATGCACTTCTCCAACAAGCAGATGAAATATTGAATGTGGACTGTCATATACACAAAAATACATTACTCCATATGAAGTAGATGTTTGAAAATGGTGATACAGATGTTTGTCCAAGTTTCTGTACTGCTAGTTTAGCTGGCTGGTGGCAGTGATAGAGTTCTATGGAGCATTTACTGACTTACAGGCATTAACTGAGGGGGTCAATATTTACTTTTCTTCCAGTAAGACAAAGGAAGACAAAGGTCAATGTCTCATGAGAAAGCATAGCTAGATACTCATTTGGGTAAATTGCTATACTTACATATATCATTGAAATAGATATATATTGTCATATTCCTACATTGTTACATACCTAGAAATAAAAAGTTTAATTGCTTACAACACAATATTTCTGGAATTGCTTTCCTTTGAAACTAACATTTAACAATGAGGTGAAATCCAGGGCAAAAATAAAATCCCCTCCTCTCAAAACTTCTATTTGGAGTAGTATTGGAATACTGCTGCAAGCAATTCTGTGTCTACATCTGACTCGCTCTTACAGTTAAATAATTGTTTAGGTAATCTTTAAGTGGCATACTCCAGTCAAGCTGAAACAAGTAACTGCCATGCAATTTTGTTGTCTTTGGGCAATTGTATTTAAAAATTTGCATTTAAAGTGAGGGTTTTTATGGTTTTGTTCATTTGTTTTCTCTCTCACTTCACAGAATCTCTTCTCACATTTTTCTTCTGGAATACCCATGTTTTGGCTCCATGTCTTTTGCAGCATCTAGACTGTGTTGTTGAAAAGGCTTTATCTTTTAGGCCAACCAGTCATCACTTCTCAGTTCCATCTTCTGTGAATAAAAACCCCAGAGCCAGTGTACAGAAGGGCAGTGTTTCCTTTTATTATGACTGTCACGGGATTCATATGTTCCATAGTTCCCAAAGAGCAGAACAACTGGAGAAGATCACTGAATTGTGGAGAAATGCTGAATGTCACAATTGATGTTTATACACTCCTTCTAATTTTTCAACAAGTCATAGTCCTCAAACCTTAGAAATGCTTGTATAGCTGACTACTAGCTCAAAAATAGGCCTATACTTAAACAGGATATTATTTTCCTTATACAGTTTTCCACAGGAAAACAAAAATATATGGGGCTAGTGATGTTGACTATCTGCAAATTAAGGCAGCATTATCAGATGCCATAATTAAGGTCTGCTATTTTCCACAGAAAATCATGTGGGGTAGAGTTGAGAAAGCCATTAACTTAGTAAATTATAGAGATTTCTGCATTTTGAAGTATATTGCTTAGTGAAAAAAGGTAAAATAAGTAATTTGGCTTACAAAATAAGGATTAAAACCACTATCAATCCAAATAGCATTTTCTCCATAAAGTAATTTATTGTTGATGAGCACTGAAAGATTACTGGGGGGAAAATCACTCAATAAAGCTTAAACATTATCTGATTATCATTTGATTGCTTAAGAAAAGTCAAGTATGGTGCAGAAGAATTTTGTAATTGAATTTTTCTTCTAAAAGCATCTGATGTTTTGGATGTGGAATGGTTGCAACTCTAAAAAATCAATTATGGAAATTACCCTTAAATTATAAACTAGCACATTATTAGTGCCCAATTAAAATACAGAAGGGAAACAAGTTTATCCATGAAGTACTGCTGAGTCTTTCAACTGATGGAAATTACTACAGATACTTTAAACATTTCTTAGATTGATTAATTATGTTTGCAATCCATCAGGAAATAAACAAACCCAAAGTGTACAACCATCCACTTAATGAGACTTTTTAAAAACTCAGTTGAGGCCTCTGAAAAGTTTTAATTTTTCATTTTTCAAACAAAAATGTTACAGACTATGTTTCTAAGGAATGTAGCTGCAATCTTCACTAAGATCTGACACAAAAAATGAGAGAACTGTTCATACGGACTAATTTTATGTATCCCAGTGTTTATATTTCCACTTTCAAACGTCTCTCCTAAAACATCAACCATGTGATAAACCATAGTATTGTGGTTCAATTTGTTGATTATATACAAGAATCACTGGTCAGACTTATTTCAAAATTATGACAATTACACAGTGTAAATTTAAGGAGACATGAGGATTTATGTGCCTAAGGAACTACTATCATGATTTCATCATATGCATTGCAAAAAACCCATTTCCCATCAAACAAGGAAATATTAAAGAAATAATTTATTTTCCTTTGGTTAATTTTCTTCCTATGTGGAATCCAAATATAAATACTTGGACTCAAATCTCAAGAGTTTATACATAAAACGTATTTTACAGAGATAAGCTGTTCCACTGGCATCAGTAAGATTGTTCACACATGTATAATGAACTTCGTACGTAGCATGTGGTGAGCTCAGTCTTACCTACCAATATGAAAGGGGAAAAAGATGTACAGATAAACAGTGAAAAAGAAAATTATTAATGTACAAAAATATTTCACGTTACATAACTTTTATTACAAATAAGGACACAACTAAAAATAAGGGCACTTCTTAGAGTGCAAGAGCTGTCCATCCCCATGTGTAAGGAATCAAACAAGTCAGGCAGAAAACTGAAGTGGCTGAGCAAGGACCTGCCGCTCAAACTGAGAAGTAAGAAAGAAATGCATGCCAGTGGAATATACTGAATTACTTTTCCCCAAGTTGAGCCTGTTTTTCCCCATCACAATAACTGGCTAGTGATGTCCCTGTCCTCATCTTGACCAACATGCTTTTCCATTTCCCTGGTCCTCCCTAGAGGAAGGGGACTGAGAGAGCAACTGAGAGGAGTCTTGCAGATGGCCAAGGTCATCCCACCACATCAACAAAGTCGGCTGCCAATGGTAGAGGGCAGCAATATTTCTTATGCTAAACAAAGTATTAAAGTCTATTCTCATAATCTGGGCTATCAAAACATTACAAGGTAAATGTTGTATTACTATGTAATTTGAAAAACCTTTTTTCTTTCCAATATTGAGAAAAAGTTTCTGAGTGTACGATAATTCAAAGCTGCTGTATAACATAGTTCATTCACACCTGTGTGAGGTAAGGTAGTTAATAAGGCAGTATCACTAATGGCTCTAAAAGGCTGAAACCTTTTGAGTGTTCTCAGCATTAGCAAGCAATTTCCAGACTATTTCTAGGGAATTTAACTACCGTAACTGAAACCACTTTCATTTTTATAAATCATTTCTTCCAGTTAAAAAAGTTTTCAGCTCGCAGCTGACATTTACTGAGCCAACAAATATGCTATAAAATTAGAGGAAAAGAATTACAGAATAGATGAGTGATATATTTGAAGGGCCATATTCTGACATTCTCCGTCTATGAACTGGATAATTTTATCTTAATTATACACTCTAATTCCACTTCAGTAATTAACAAACCTTGTCACCATGCATTTTGGGGTCTGCTATTCTCAGGATTACCTTTATTGCTAGTCTCTGTTGACAGTGCACTTTCATAGGGGCAATTTAAAAACCTCTAAAACTGAAACAGATAATTGAAGACAATTGCACAATGTTGAAGATGTATGCTAATTAGAACTATCAAAATATCTGAAGGAGTAAATGCATGTGCAAATCTGAGGGTTTTGCAAGGAAACTGGGGGGAATAGGTTATGGAAAACAATCTCATAAATACAGCACAGAGAAGTACTGGCCTTAGACTGAACTCAAATCAAAAATTCTGGCAAAGCAGCAGATTCCTCTGACAACAGGCAATTTGAAAGCCAATTAACATATGAATTGCAAGCAGGACATGCAATAAAATCTCACTGTGCTATTGAAAAATAATAAAACCAGAAAACTTTGCAAAAAAATCTAAAATGGGAAGGAGGTGTTGTCCTGCTAGTCTAGTGATGATTCTGGTATACAGAGGGTGAGGCAGGGCTTTCCCTATTCTTAAGGCTGCAAAGGCTAATCTGACATCAAGGACAAGGTAGGACTCTATTAACTAATAGGTGTGGGAAGAGCCAAGGATAGGAATTTATGTAAACACCGCCACCTCCATCTGGAGAGGCCTTAACGTAACTCTTACTTAGGGGCCCCGAGAGTAAGAAAGAAAATGTATTTAGGCCTGGTGAGAAAGTGAGAGTATCCAAGGGGGGGTCATGCTACTTGCGGTCACGTTAACATCACTCTGTGAGTGTGAGATGGCTGAAGGGTAACTCCACACTTGTGAAGGCAAATACTCACATTGGAGTCCCCAGGCTTAACACTTAAAAGATGGGGCATGTATTTTGAGATCAAGCATGACAATTCAAGTGGCTGTAATTGTAGGGCTCAATCAACTGATGGTGTAGACACTGAAATTCCTCACCACTTAAGCAGTCAAAAGCTTTTAGTTCAATTATATGTAATGTCATTTCCACTGTTGTATCAGGCAGATTCTTTAGTAAACTATTTTCAGACTAGAAGAAGGAAGGCAGCCTGTAACTGAGGGCTGCGTTCTGGCTGCTGTGCTATACTTCCCAAGGGATGATTTAGTAGTGCATTTTTTTATGTCAACAAATATTAAACCACCACTATCAATACATATTATATATAATTTGCTATAAGGCACAATCTGGCCTGCAAAAGTAATGACTTTTTAATATCCAACACACCTTTGAATTAAAACAGCTCTTGTTTATTATACCAGTAACATAAAAAAACATCAAGTTCCTTCTTCCATCTTTACTGTTGGGCTTTCTACCATGCTGTGGTAAGACAGAAGCACATTCTGCTGTTTTTCATGAAAAGAGATAGCACCCATGATTAAAGCCCTGTGGTCATAGGACACTGCTAGTTTTAGCGACAATACAGATATACAATAATTGCTATTTGTGTTTGAGTTTATGTGAATGAATAAAACAGATATACATAGAAAATCTTATGGCTTTGTTTAGGAACAGTGATTTCATGCAAAAGTCATGAGGATTGCATTTCAATATGTGATACTTGTATGAGAGACAATGGTTGGTAACAAAACACTTACTATATCCATGAATTTTTCTGTTCAATATGCATAGGCATGGCACTGTGAATTTTTGCATTATACAACAACAGAAGATCAACATTTTGCTATAGGACTACAAATGTTATGAGTTCTTTGAGCAAATATAAAGGATATATCCATCATTTTTAAGTCCATAATATTTGTTTTGTGCATGAATAGCGCAGTAGTTACCAGTAAAATCAATGTAATTTAGTTATTTTTTCTTCTGTTTTCAGATAGATGGTTTATTGATTAGTCAATTTGCTCATAGGTGAGAATTTACAAGATAATGTTTCAGAAAAAGTGTAAGCAGACCTAGAAAATGCACCATTTAGTTCATGGTGTTGTAAGACTGAGACCTCGTCTATATGCTAAGGTTTTGATATTGCAGGCTGTAAGGTAGATTTCAAGATGAATGTCTAAACAAGCTGGTTCGGGTACTGACAGTAGCATAACTCTCAAGCAGCAAAGATCTGCTTCAGATTTCTTTACATATAACTTTGATACCAGGTTTTCTAAGGGTAAAATACACCATGTTTCAATTTTATGAGTAGATTTTGCTACCTAAATTCATCTGGGGATCAATTTTTCAAAGTAGTTGCATTAAGTGATTGGCTTCCCATTTACTCTGAGCTGGAAGGTACCTGTACAAACCCTTCTACGTAGGTACTAAACTGCTTTTGAAACTGGTCAGCATGAGACACCAAAACATCTTGACCATTTTGTGGTTTAATACTCATTTTTAGATTAAATTTCGTCATTAATTATATTCACAATTATTTTTCAAAAGCTGTAGACTTTCTTGGTGAAAGAACAGCCCTTGCAAATCTTATGATGAAGATCAGAATAGAAAAGCATTTTTGATATAGGACTTATTGGTGCAAAAGTCACTGAATGTGGTAAGAAAGTCTGCAGGTAATACCATTGGCTGGGATAACTTTCTCATTGATTTTTTGAGTCATTTTTCTGTACTTAATTTACCCACTTTTACTGAAAACCTTTAAAAATAATCACAGCTCAAGGCTAGCTGCCAAACAGATTGAAAACTGAGTTTATATCACTGCACTCCTTTTGTAGACTGCTCTTCTGCTATACATCCACCTCTATATTAAATAGTCCAGAATAGCTGCTAAAGTTCTAGTGTCTGTTATACACACTGCTCTCCTAGATATCCTCTGTGTAAGCACAATCTTTTTTTACTAAAACCATCTTATAATAACCTTCTTCCTCATAGAACACCACTGAATCACTCTTTATGACAAATTCTTCATAAAACAGGATGCAAGTTTCTACATGGTTCAATTGAGTCTACTTGTTCTTAATATTTCCAAGGCTATATACAGAGACATATTACACCGAATAACGTATCTTTGGCAGGCCCTAATAAATACAGTGTGGGTTTTCTTGCTCCTGTGCTACTATAACATTGAATATTTTTATTTAACCCTCTAGAGGGAAGCAAAAGTGACAAGACTTGACTGCAGTCTCCTCTTTTTTTGCTTTTAATAATTTCAAGTCTGTCACTACTCAGTGAGGCTGGATTTTCACAGATATCAATTAGTTTTCCTGAAACACTAATATTTCATCTGTAGAAGCTTCATCTTCTAGCTAAATGCCATACACTTCTGTACAGATGGTACAGAATCCTACTGGTCAAATTCTTAATACTTCCTAAGTTAACAAAAGGTGAGGTAGTTATTTTGCCAATACACCCAGAGAAAATATTTAGGTCCTAAAACTGGAAAGTTAAAATAATAGAGAAGAGCATTATTACATAGAAGAGTATATAGGAGCATATGTATCCATATCTATCTATATATATGGATATTTTTGTAATAATAAGAGTTTTTTTAAGCATCATTTCACAGATAGGGGAAAGACATGCAGAAGTAGGAAAATTAGTAGAAAGAGAATCAAGTGTTTCCTAATCTGAAGGTAGTACCCGGATTAGTACCCAAACTTCAGTGTTTTTTCAGTACTAAGCATCCAATTATTTTAGTGTGAACAAAAATAAATGACATGTTTTAGTGCACTTAAGAGTATACAGATATATCTGTACAGATCTGTATAGATTATTGCAGATTGTTTGAGCTGACTGGGTATGAGACAGCATCAGCAAACCATACTGTCTAATTATCTTGGTCCTTCCTAGTAGGCCGAGTTCCTGTCTGTGGCCCAAATATGGGTTCCAGAGAGATGCAGTGAGGCAGCAGACTTGATGCACAGTCACTGTGGACTCCATTCAGCTGCTGGACCTGGCACTGAATTACAGAATCATGGAAACATAGAACCATAGGATCATTTCAGCTGGAAAAAAAACTTTAATATAATTGAGTTCAACCATATCTAAATTGACTAAAAGTGTGTGCTACAGAAATGTAACACAGTCTACACCTTTATGTTCTGATATAGAGTTTAATGTACTTCATCTGAGAAATAAACTTCAGTGGAGGTAGAGAACTCCTGAAATTCCATCTTCAGTAGTTTCTGATATATATATATTAAGATGGATTTCAGCAAAACTATTAATATGTCAATGATGTGATTCAAATTGAAAATACCTAAGCCACTTAGGGTGGCTTGTACAGCAGAACGCTTCTTTTTCATAAACAATAAAATTACTTTCACTGTCACAGCAGGTTCTCAGCAAACAAGTAAATTTTATTCTATTTGATCCTATCCTAAAAGATACCTCATAATCAAATTCAAGAATGACAGCAATAACATGGCATATTAGATTCAACAGTAGGGCTGAAGAAATCCCCAAACTGCTAGATCTCAGAAGAAAACATCTGTAAACTTGTCTTTTCTCACAAGTGGTTACTATCATGCTGTCACATGCAAGAATCCTAATTAGACTTTTATTCTATCTTAATATAAGCCTTTTGTGCTAGACAGACTTCATGTAAGTGCTCTTTTTCTCTAAGTTTCTACTCTTCTCATACTGCTGAATTATATGTAGTTAATCCATCAGTAGATTTGTAGATTTCCTTTCTGCTGTATCAGATCAAAGCATTTAATGGTTTGTAGCACACACAATTACCTACCTCTTCCCCAGCCTTGCTGTAGCTGAGTATTGCTGCCCTGGGCTGCTTTCTGCATCCAGTTCCTGTAGGAACTCTCTACACCTGCACTGTTAAGCATTCCTTGATGAAGTTGTTCCCCTTCCCCAAGACCTTTTCCCACCTCTCCCTTTATTACGCCCCTGAGTTTTCAATGTTCTCAGAAACTCCATTATGGACTTCTTCAAGTAACAGAGAGCAGGCCATTACCTGCCGTCTCCCAGTGCAAGCCTTACTTTGCCTTGGACATCTTCTGATTTGTCAGACCTAGACTGTGGGCTTGCTACACCAGTGTCAAAGCAGGGCCCAGGGAAGACGGGAGGAAATGCACTGGGCAAGGTGTCACCAGACCGCAAAATTTATCACATTAGCAAAGTTACTCTTACAGTGGGAAAACAAAGGGAAAAATAGGCTGAATGGCTACTGGGCCTCTTTTCCATAAAAAAAACCCCAACAACCAATAAAAGCAACAGGGATGTGGTCCTGTCTTAGCTCCATTGGGCTGATTGCCACAGTGTTTGGTCTAGTTGCTGTAGCTGGACTGATGGGCAGTTAGAAGAAGGATGAAGCTACTTCAGTGGTTCCATGAGCCAGGAAGGCTCAACAACTGCCAGAAGTACCCTTAATTTTCAGATCAGCAGCTATGTTTACATGGCGTGGAGGAGACACAATGAAATAAGGCTCATCCATCCTACTGCCAATGGACCAGGCGATTCTTTGCCAGTGTACCCGTAGCCATGCCTGCAGTATTTCTGCCATTTTTTGGTATCTGGAGACCTGTGTCTCCTCTGCCTGACATGCAATTAACATTCTCAGGAAAAAGGCAGGGGAGGGAGGATTCAGAGCAGCAAGTACTCAGGTTCACCAATTCTTACTCTTTCTGCTGTATGTCTTGCAAACATTGTCCTTGTGCCCAGTCATACACACACTCCCAACTTCTCTCATGTGCCAGTTGTGCTTTGGTAATCCAGAGAGAAATCTGACAGCAGATTGAGGAATGCTGCTGGGACATGGAAAGTTCCTATCTTCAGCCATGTCATCTATGACTAGGAGTCTGCTGTTACTGGTTGGAGCTGTTGCCTTCACAAGTACATCATGGGAAAAATCTGGTTTGTGCTCTGATTCAAGGGGCTATTGTAGGGCTGGTGAGAGAAAGGTACGCAGTATCACAGGAGTGATATGCCCATGCCTGGCTGTGAATAGATACCTACTTCATCCTTTCCAGATGCCAGATGATTCTTCCTAATACACAGTTGCTTTCTGGGCTCTTGATGGGTACAGATTTTAGCTATGAAATCTGTATATGAAATCATTGGGGGAGCAAGCAGTGCTCTGCTACTGCAGCCATAGCAAGTGGTAGGTGATGATGAATCACAGATGCTGACTCAGGTAGCACAGCCCATTTTCAGTTCTGTGTAAGGTGAGTGATTCTAAGTAACATTCGTCTCCTAGGTATACTTCAAAGGCTGCTGGGAAGGGCAGAAAAACTTGCCACTCTCTCAAGTTAGCCTTGGATCCTGCTTCTATGGCAGTTGTGTTGAACCCCTGACTGGAAGAGGCCTGGAAGGTAGCTTCCTACTCCAGCAGCCAAGGCAGAAACTCAAGACGAGGGCACCCGAAGTGTAGAATTCATGGCTGTCATCCTTCTGGCAGGAGTGTAGGCCAAGAATCAGGTGTACAGGTTTGTCTGAGGCAATGAAGCTCCAGTAGGAAGACTACAGACTTTGTATGTGTGTGCGCTTTATGCATGGGAAGCTGCAGATAATCTGTCTCATCTGTATCAGTTACTTCCTGATGCCTTTTGCTGATACTAGATCAAATCAGATATAAAAAAAAAAATCTGTTTCAGGATAGTAAAGGGCCAGCTTTGTTCACAGTTAGTAACTCTAGTGGGATCTTAAACTGAGGGGGAACTACATAAGATGAAATAGTATCAGAAAATGGTTACCTTCAAAAGTGTTTTCTCAGGATAGCTAAGCTTTTCTATCACATTCAATCAAGAAGACAAGCAATATAGGGTTTGCTTATTGCCTCCTACCCAGTACAGAAAACAGACAATTTTATGTAAATTCTTGAGCCATTTACTCTGTCCCTACATAGTTCTGATCAGTAAATATTGCCAAAACAGACTTTGATATTGAGCGTTTTTCATCTTGTAGTGTGGCTTTGTTTTACTGTTTCTCAAGGGATCAATAGACATTAATGTGATTATTCCTAAGAGTAGAATAGTTGAAGGTCTTTGAGACAAAATAACTGTGAAAACACATTTTTGGTAAGATGTCACCAACACACCAAATGTCTTAGAAATATGTTTGGAAAGGCAAATAAACCATTCTTTCAGCATGCAAACATTGGCAATATGAGCATTAACTCCTGAACATGGCCTTTCTGCACCTTCCTAGCCACTGCTAGAAGGAAAATCAGATGAATAGCACATGACATTAATGCATGGTGTGATTCATGAATTCATGAATTAATTCATGGTGTGAATTCATGAACATGAACACTAAGTGCATATAACACAGTAATCTGGAGGAAGAAAATTATGTCCCTTTTTTGCCCTTGTAAAGTTATAGAGCAGAGACATAAGATTAGTTCATCTCACTTTAAAGAAGAGAGCAGGGTGCAAATACAATGGACTCCTGTTATCCAAATAATTCCCCACATCTAACTTACACTTAAATTTTATTTTTTAGTGCCAAATGTATCCTGGCAGCATATTTCAAAAGCATGCATTCTTTGCAGTTTTTTCCAAGTGAAAGATGTACTATTAATAGGGTCTGGAGTCAAGTATCATCATGGTTTTAAAATATATAAGAAGTCTTCTTAAGATAACAAAACAAAGTTCAAGTGGCTTCAGAACTTTACTGAAATATAAGTTCACGTTTGCTACATCCCCTATAGGAAATGCAATTTCTTATATTGTTATGACTTGTGCTGTATGTTGCTTTGCCAGTGACAATGCTGATAATGCTGGTGTTAATTATTAGGGGTTTTTTTTTAAGTGACGTGACTACTGTGTTTCAATCAAAATGAAGCTTAATCACCAGAAAGAGTAACCAGTTAATTCAACTTTATTTTAAATAGTATTTGATTATGTTGTTATCAATTTGGTTCTGATACACCTAGAAAAGCACATGATTTTACACCTAATTTTATATTCCCCAACTGTCTGTTTATATTAAAGTGAATGATGGATTTAGAGTTTAATTATAATAGGTTTCGTAAGACAGTATACACATGCCGTTCATACAGAGAGAGCACTGAGAGGAGAATCTGTCCTGCAGATGCCATTAATTGTAAGAGAAATGTTTTCTTGTTAGATTGTTTAATGCAGTGAACTTTTTTCTTCCTAATAACAGTTATCCCAAAAGGAAAAAGGGAAAAAAGGAAGGGAAAGTGGAAGGGGAAAGGGAAAAGGGTAAAAAGGGGAAAGGAGTAAGGGGAAAGGCAATCAAACAAAATGTACTAACATTTTGGAAAGCTCCCCCTTTGTTTTAATCTCTAAAAATTTATCCTACAAAGTGACATCCAAGTCTGGATATCTCACTTTTAGAAATGGGTCTTACAGCTAACCTAAGTGTATATTCCTTGGAAAGGAGTTTAGATAGAACATTGCACATGATCTGACAGGTATTTTCTGGTTGAATTGTTCAGCTTGAAACAACTACTTCTTCATGCTGTACTGATGATGCTCCTGCCTGACATTCCTAGTTTGGTCAGTCCTGTAACCTGGGAAGACTGATGAACAGCTCTCTGTTTAGACACACTCTTGACAAAATAAACATACTTCTTGATCCTGTATCTTTATCACTATGTGAGCAGCAAGATATATTTTCTAGGTGTACACTCTGTATATGTGTAATCTATATATACATAATTATATGATATGTGTATAATACACATGATACATATATAAAACCCTAATGTAAAAGGCTCTGGAAGTGAGATTTAATCAGACAAGAAACAGATGATGTTCATCAGGTTTTCTAGTTTAGGATAAAGACTTTAGGCAAGATTTCTAACTTCTACATATATATCCCCAAACACTGAATTTTTTAATGATCAGCTAGAGTTCCATGAAGGTGTTGCAACCAGAACCATCTTATTAGAAAAAAAACTACACCATACACATGGAATTGTAATAAATAAAAAAGTAATAAATAAGAAATTGCTGTCAGTCAACCTTACATAATTAATACAGAAAAGCCTTACAAGGAAGTTGTACAAAACCTTCTTAGTGTCTCCCTCTTTTCTAGTGTTGTGCTCCTCTGTGTCCTATAAGGCCTTTTCAGTGCAGGAGAAACAAAAGCACCAGTAATGGGTGCTGGTAATTAAGAGTCGCTAGTCTATTTAAATAATTTTAATCTTGTAATCTCCTCAAATCATGACGTATATTTAGGATTAGATACACAAACTACAGTAACTAGGGGTGCCACATGCTGCAGGTTTACCCAATCTTATTTGCATTTGTGGTCACAGTAAGGGCAAAGGACTTGAAAAGTTATTTTTCACTTGTACAAGGATGAAATATTTTCTATGGAATTAATATGAATTTTTTTTTTCTACATTGTGAAAACACATCCCAGATTAGAATTTAAAAGGACAAGTACAGAACTAAAAATGGAGGAAATGTTAAATATTAAGAAATATATATTTGTTCTAAAAACACAGCAATAGACTAAACTAGTTTGGGGGTTTTTGGGGCTATTTTTAATGAATATAGAAAGCAAAGAACAAAGATTTGTAATGATAAGAAACTCTTTTAAACCACTGTACCACAGGTAGGAAATGAGATATTTTTGGCAGCAGAAAAAGTGAGACCCAGTGATAAAGGGAAACATTAATTATCTAATACCTGTTAGAAAAGAACAAAGACTCAACTTCTAACAGAAGTTAGAGACTACACTGGGGAGAATGTGAAATGGGAGGTAGTTTAGGAAACAGCTGTCTCCAGCCTCAATTGCAACTGACAGGACGTAGCTGAGGATTAGAATGTGTAAGATACTAGTGATGGTCATAGGAGGTTTAGGTTCAAAATTGTAAACCGAAAGAAAGAAAGGCCTGAAATAACAAGTTTATTTGGGGGAGGGGGGGGGGCTAAGGGGTTTTTTTTTTATGTTTCCATCCACTTTGGGATCAGATGAATGACATAGCAAAGTTTGATTTACTATGGAAAAATACCCTGCTAAATAACCCACAAGTATTGAGAATAAATAGAAATTACTAGAAATGGAGAGACAGCAGAAAACTCTACAAAAAAAAATACAATATAGCTAAATCAGGTGTTTTGTTAGTCTGGGAGGGGAGGGGAAGAAAGGATGTGATTTCAAGAGTGATATAGTTTTCATTGCTGTATTATCCTTCTCTTTGTGACCAAAGAGCAAGTGTAGTTAACTCTAATACTGAATTTCAAAACAAAATATTATGGTAAAAGGTATTTAAATATATTTGATACAATTAGATGGGCCAGGGGAAGGGGGGAGGAAAGGAATAAAACCTTGAGCACTTAATAAAATAACCAAAGTAGTATCTGAATCACAAGTCATTACCATTGAGATCTTGTAGAAGAGAGAAGTCTCAGGGAACTGAAGAAGGGCAAGCCATTTCATTCCACTAGGAAAGGGAAGACTTGAGAAACCACTGACCAGCCACAGTACTTTCAGTGTGTGGAAACATACTGGGAGAAGTTATTAAACAGACAATTTATAACCACTCTACAGGAAAAGAAAAGATGATGAAAAACAGCCAACACAGCTCTCTCAAGAGTAAATCATGTCAAAACAATCTAATTTCCTCCTTTGACACAGTAACTTTCAGTATAATGGATAAGAAGGAAGTAGAAGATGAGATTGCTTTACTTTAATAAAGCTTTTTACACAGTGCCACATGAGACCTCGTAAGGAAGCCAACTATAGGCCCAATCTGAACAAAACATTTAAACAATATTGAGAATGTGTAATACATGCTAACATAAGGGATGAAATTACTGCACAACACAGTATAAAAGTAAAAATTAGGCCTCAGCCTTTCTGAGCTTGACCACTAAACCGTTTTCTGATTTCAGTGAAGGTGTTTGTTTATTGCAGGTTTTGAACTTAAGCTGAACTGAAGCTGTGGTTATAAAATGCACTTTACTTGTAATTGCAAGGAAGCTGAGATTAATTTTTTGAAGTATAATAAAAAATAATACATAATTTTTTGTATTAACTGTTAAGCAAAATGACTCTTTCATAACCTCAGCTAAGATTAGCGACAGAATCCATCCAGACTAAGGTAAAATCCAGTCTGAACTTGCCATGTCACTAATGGGATCATAAAGGTCACAATTTGAAGGGCCCAATGTGCTGTGGTAACAGGAAACTGTGATCACTCCATTGGCCAACCATTAATGTAATTTCAGAATAATAATCCAAAAGGGATGATTCCTCCATTGACACATGTAATATGCAGATCCTTCTGAATATCAAAACCTCTAGAACACCAGCTCCCACCAGCCAATTTAATGTCCTAAGACTTTAAAGGTTTTATAATTATTTTATGGCAGGAGAATAATTGATGTAAGTAGTGATCTAACGTATGCTGCAACAGCCCTCTGGCTTATAGTGTAAATTATTATTACAGCAACTGATAATAACAATTTGATCAACAATCATACAGGGGAGAACTTAACAAGCCATAACCTATTCCAAAAAACAGGCCAACAAATGTACCTAATAAGTTGATAGTTACAGTTACGTAAGTCAAATATAACTAATTTAAGTCAAATAAATCAAATATAACTAATTTAACAAGAAGAAAGCAAAGACACTAGTGTTCTCCTGAGCAGGCCAATCCCCAGATTAAAATCACATGATTAAAAGACAGTCAGCCAGAAGAAAGAGGGAGAAAACATTATCAGAACATGTGAAGAATTACAAATATCAGACATGGTAGAATGTGATATTCTATCCTTATCAATGAAATTCTGAAACCTAAAACTTCACACAAGTAAGATGCTGGTTTTTCTGATATCTAACAAAATTGCAGTTCTGCCCAACCTTCTGACTTTTTTATTATTTGTAATTATTTATTTTGTTATATATTGGTTTTCTACTTTGAAATAGAGTTGTGTTGTTAATACAAAGCCTAAGTATTCAAAAGGAAAATACCCTCATTAAAATTTGATTAGGAAAAGAGAACCCTTAACTATACAAACGGTATGTGTGCCTATTTGTATACATATATGCATATAATCTACCTGAACAACCTGGATGCAGGACTTGAAGGAATACTAAGTAAGTTTGCAGATGATACAAAATTTGGAGGACCCAGTGACTCCCTCGAAGGCAGGGAGGCTCTGCAGAGAGACCTCAACAAATTAGAGACATGGGCAATCACCAACCATATGAAGTCTAACAAGGGAAAGTGCCAGATTCTGCACCTGGGATGGGGCAACCCTGGATGTACAGACAAACTGGGAAATGAGATGCTAGACAGCAGTGCCATGGAAAGGGATCTGGGGGTCCTGGCTGATGGCAAGTTGAATCTGAGTCAGCAGTACCCTGGCAGCCAGGAGGGTCAACCCTGTCCTGGGGGGCATCAGGCACAGCATCGCCAGCTGGGAAAGAGAGGGCATTGTCCCACTCTGCTCTGCACTGGGGTGGCCTCACCTTGCATCCCATGTGCAGTTTTGGATACCACAATATAAAAAAGACATCAATTAAGCTATTAGAGTGTCCAAAGGAGGTCAGTGGAGATGGTGAAGGGCCTTGAGGGGAAGGTGTATGAGGAGTGACTGAGGTCACTTGGTCTCTTCAGTGAGAGGAGACTGAGGGGAGACCTCATTGCAGTCTACAATTTTCTTAGGAGGGGAAGAGGAGGGGCAGGCACTGATGTCTTCTTTGTCATGACCAATGACAAGACCCAAGGGAATGGCCTGAAGTTGTGTTGGGGAGGTTTAGGTTGGATTTTAGAAAAGGTTCTTTTCCCAGAGTGTGGTTGGGCACTGGAACAGGCTTCCCAGGGAAGTGGTCACAACACTAAGTCTTGTAGAGTTCAAGATTCAAGCATTTCAAGAATGGTCTCAGGCACATGGTATGATTCTTGGGGTGTGTTGTGCAGGGTTGGTAGTTGGACTTTGATAATCCTAGTGAGTCCCTTCCAACTCAGAATATTCTGTTATTCTGTGATTCTGTGATATGGGTATGTACCTGTACACATGTACATATAAATGTTATATAAATATATGCATATGTGCACAGATCATACACATATATATATGTATGGACCTCACAATCCTAAGTTTTAGACTAACCTGAGTAACTTGGGTTACCAAAAGAAGGACAGCACTGGAATTGAGTCTTGAAAAAATAACAGTACTGTGGTTCAAGCACTGTTATTAAAAGCAAGTTTTGAAGTTAAATTCCATAGATAATCTTTTGTTAGAAGATGTACTTGACTGGCTGTTATAACTTATAGAACTTCACAAGGTATAAGGAAAGGTACTGGAGCAGGTAAGGAAGGGAAATGTCAGAGAGTATCAGTTTATCACACGCATACAATAAACTAGTAAAAGGCATGAAAGAAGATATAGGATAAGGGTTATGCCTTTACAAGCACTGAAAAAAAATAGAATAGAACCACTCATGATGCCCAGTCCCTTGAAGAAAACACAGCCACTCAACATCTATCTGTTCTCTCAAATCATGCTGCTCTCTAGTATTTTTCAGTGCAATAAAAGAAGTTCAACAGCCTAGATAAAAACCACTGTAAGATAAGTACACAACGGGTCATATTCAGCTAACACATATTTGAAATTCACTCAGACTGTGTGAACATATGATGTGAGATCCTTGCAAAAGCCTGGGATGGACCCAGTTCAAATCACTGTTTTCATTAATGATTCAGACAACAGAGTGTGAAATGCTCTTTGACATTTTGCAGATATCACCAAACCAGGAAAAGAGTAAACACTTCCAAAGACAGATCTGAATCAGCTTGTCAAAATCACTCTTGAGTCCAATTTAGTAAGATCGAGTTAACAAAAAAGAAAAGCAATATAATATAAATCAGGAGGAAAAATAAGATTGAGAGACACAAAAATAGAAAATATATGTCTATAGATTTAAAAGACTGTAAATCACATCAATGATACAGTATTATAATAAAGGAAAGAAAAATAAAAAGGCAAATATAAAGCTCAGTTACAGGATGTACTTACTTTATAAGTAACAAAATTATTCTCCTCTTGTCAGTTTTGCTAATGTCACATTCTCCTTAGTATATAGCAGTACTTTTTATGAAAAACACATAGAAAAATAGCTGAGGAGACAAAAAGTGTAGGAGACTGACAAAATAGAAAGTGCTGTGAGATACAAAAGGTAACTGGTTTTGTTTGTTTTTCTTTAAAAAAAACCAGAAGTATGAAGGAATACATATCTTCCAAAATGCTTAGATGATTGTAGTCAATTAGAGCTTTGAAGTATAGCTGTCTAGGTTTTTTCCTTAGTCCAATTTCCCAATAGTGAGCCAACAGTGAAGAGAACATGCTCCATTGACTCTTAGAGAGAAATAGTACTGACTGGTCCTCAGCATATCACAAGAAAATAAAATGAATTTTGCAGAGTCTGCAACGAGAAAGACAGAAGTATTAGGAAGCTAATACTGGAAGAGACAGGTACCAGAACAGACTTGAATTGGAAAAATTTAGACACATGAAAGCAGGATACTGTTTCTGTTTTCTCCAGTTCTACATGTCTACGGTTTTAAAACTAAGTAGCAGGCCTGTTTTTTATCATAATTTAATAATATTCAAAACACCCAGAAGAATACAATTGACAGATTTCCAACACATGATATTTTTTGAACCAGTGATTCTGAGGTTAACATGCTGTAAGAGCCTGATAAAAAGAGAAAGGCTTCAAAAACTGCTTCGTCATTATGTCTGCTTATTATAATCACTCTCAAACACCTGAAAACTACATTTGGTATTGACCATGAGTAGGCCGCTTACAGGCCCATAAAAAGGAAGGTGCAACTGGTGCAAAATGTGGAGGGGAAAGTGAGGGACAGAATCCCTGACCTTCACCTTCCCCCCTTCCACCACCACCATCGTCTGCTGCGAGTCACCCTGAGGCCTCCGGGATACAATGCATGGGGAGAACCCCCCCGACCCTGCACCCCTGGACTGAAGTCATGACTGAGTTGTGGAATCCCTACTCCCGCATCGCATGGCGAGAGCACTGTGAGTGGACCGAGGTTTGGCTGCAGAGATCAGGCACTGTGCCTGCATTCCAGAGGACAGGCCACTGCATTCCAACCAAACTGTTCCCAAGGATGGAGAAGGCAAGTAAGATGCAATGGTACCATCCTGTGGCTAGCGCATTGTCCTGGTACCGTGCAGACTGCTGCTTGCCCTGAGCGGGACAGATGGAGTCCTATCGTGGTGTGCCGTGGGGCGGGCGAATCTCCGGCTGGGGTTCGCCCGGCTCCCAATGGCTGATGCACGTGGAGGAAGTAGGAAAAAGTGGAGGGCCCCTAGTGGGGGAAGAGAGTTTATTCCAGGGGAAGAGCCCACGAGAGGAGGCCACCCAGGTGGCCTGGCTAGCTCAGTTGGTAGAGCATGAGACTTAATCTCAGGGTCGTGGGTTTGAGCCACACATTGGGTGCCAACTGCAACGGTATTGTCCCATGGCTAGCGTGTTGTCCTGGTACCGTGCAAACTGCTGCTTGCCCTGAGCAGGACAGATAAGAGTCCGATCACGGCACATGGCAGGGTGGGTGAATCTCCGTCTGGGTTCGCCCGGCTCCCGATGGCTGATGCGCATGGAGGAGGTAGGAAAAAGCGAGGGCCCCTTGTGGGGGAAGAGACATTACTCCAGAGCAAGAGCCCAGGAGAAGAGGCCACCAGGTGATCAGGCGAGGCAGTTTGTACCCCAACAAGCAGGCGTGGAAAACACACAGTAACAAATAATATATCAGCCAGGGGGTGTTACCGGGGCGGGGAAAAGGGATTACAGCCAATGCAGGAAGGGGTAGGCAGGGAGTATTAACAAGGACCAATTAGCTGCTCAAGAACATAAAGCTGGCCTTGGGTCACTCTGGGAAAGCGGCCCGATGGGGGAAGGGAGATATGCAGCTAAAGGTAAGGCTCGGATTGCAGCTTTTGGGGTGCTCCCTGTAATTTCAGGGGGTTTGGGCTGTGGAAGGATCAAACCACTGGACCGTTTGGTCTCCGTGATATTAGCTGATCATAGCTCACCGCAACAGTAAGACACTTTCAGGGGAAAAAAAAGGCAAAAAGTCCTTTGCTCCCTCCACCCTGTTTCTGCACCAACAAAAGCAGCACAGTGTGGTGGTGACCTATCCTATGCTTTTTAAAGTAACCTTGGCTTTTTCTAACTTTTCTTTACTTCTCTCTTTCTTTCTCTTTGTCTCTTTTACTAATAAATAAAAATAGATCAATATTTTGACATCAACAGTTAATCTCATTTGGTTTTTATCTCATTTTTTTGGGAATATTTCAAACCTTCAAAGTTCTTTCCATTTTATTTACAGAGCTAGTTCTCTTTACTCCTTTGTGATTAAAACGGTTCGTAATAGATGCCATGTACTTTAACTGTGTTCAAAATACTTCTTGTGTAGAACAAGCTTGTGTCAGTAGGTTTAAGTAAAAAAGGCCATAATTCTGTTCATGCATTGTCATTTTGCATACACCTGTGCTTGTCTGAAGGACTGTGCATGAAGTAAACGTGTTCCACAGAGACCTGTAAATTCTGGCATGAGGGAAGTTTGAATGGGAATGCATAGGGTTTTAAGTACCAGAAGAAATAACAGAGCAAAAAAAATCATGTATTTAGAAATAGGACGTGACTGACCACAAAAAGCTGGTGAGCACTGAAGCAGATGTATTTGCAACAAGACTACAGTACAGATGATTTTCAGTAGAAGATCTACACTATTACAGAAGATGGATGGAAATCTTGCAAGTGTGGTTCCTCTTCTTGTCATTTCAACTGAAAAAAAAGCCTTTAACTGCAAGGAATGGAAAAAAAGGCAATGGGCACCAACCTTGCTTAGAGATTTATAGGAAGTGAAGTGGGGGATAGAAGACCTTGGGATGAAATACCAGGCCATACAAAGTGTCGACTCATAAGAAAGAAAATATTTTAGCCAAAAATCAGTTCATTGTCACCAGTCAAGAAGAAACTAAGAGATGACTCAAGAGCTGTCAAACTTACCTTCTGCCTCACCACAAGTAATGGTAACCTAACTGATTGAATATACACCTCTTGGTACTATTATGAAAGAATGAATAAGTAAAACACATGAGGGAATGGGTGGGAATGACTGAAAACATTTTTCTTTAAAACAAAATATCTGTTCCGAAAGTTCTTGCTTTGAGTTTTCTTACATTTAATTCTTATACAACTTCTGGAACTCTAATTGCAGATAAAGTCAGAATGAATCACAGAATCGTGAATAATAATCTGCACTGGAAGGGACCGTCTAGTTCCAAGCCTCCTGAGCTGGATGCAGTATTTGAGGTGGGGTCTCACCAGAGCAGAGGGGCAGAATCCCCTCCCTCGCCCTGCTGGCCATGCTGCTTTGGATGCAGCCCAGGACACATCTGGCTTTCTGGGCTGCAAGTGCACATTGCTGGGTCATGTCCAGCCTCTCATCCACCAGCACTCCCAAGTTCTTCTCAGCAGAGCTGTTCTTGATCTGTTTTCCCCCAGCCTGTGTTGATACTGGGGGTTGTCTTGACTCAGGTGCCGCACCTTGCACTTAAACTTATTAAACTTTTTGAGGTTTCTATGGGCACATTTTTCAAACTTACCCAGGTCCCTCTGGATGGCAGGAATATCAACCACACTACTCAGCTTGGTTTCATCTGCAAATTTTCTGCGAGTGTACTTGATCCTTTTGTCTATGTTGCTGGTGAAAATATTAATCAATACTGGTCTTAACACAGATCCCTGAGGACCACCACTTGTCACAAGGTCTCCATCTGGACATAGAGCCATTGACCACTACTTTCTAGATGTAACCATCCAACCAATTTCTTATCCACTGAACAGTCCACCCATCAAATCCATCTCTTTCCAATTTAGAGAGAAGGATGTTCTGGGGACCATGCCAAAAGCCTTACAGAACTCTACCTAGATGAAATCTCCATCATAGGAGGCCACTAAGTTGGTCAGTCAAGACTTGCCTTTGGTGAAGCCATGTTGGCTGTCTCGAATCACCTCCCTATCCTCCACATGCCTTAGTATAACATCTGTTCCTTTATCTTCCCAGGCACAGAAGTGAAACTGACAGGTTGGTAGTTCCTTTCCTCCTACCCCTTTTAAAGATGGGTGCAATGTTTCCCTTTTTCCAGTCACCTGGGACTTTAGCTGACTGTCACAACTTTTCAAAAACCGTGCACAGTAGCTTGACATCTACATCAGCCAGTTCCTTCAGGATTCTGGAATGCATCTCATTTAGGACCCACAGAGCTATGTACAATCAGATTCTCTGGTGGTCACGAGCCTGATATTCACTTACTGCTCCCCTGTCCTTGTCTCATGTCCACTCACTGAGGAAGTATGGAAAGAGAGACTTCCATTGAAGGCTGAAGCAAAAAAGTTGTTGAGTATCTCAGCCTTCTCATCTGTAGTTACCAGTTTGGCAGCCTTGTTTATTTTGGGGGTATATTTTCTACCTGCAATATCTGTAGAAGCCCTCGTTGATCTTTTTATCACTTGCCAGGTTCAGCTCTAGCTTAGTTTTTATATTCCTTGCCTCATCCCTACAAAAGTGGACTGAATCCATATACTCTCCCCAGAGTACTTGTCCTTTCTTTCACAACCTGTGCATTTGCTTCTTGCTCTTTAGTTTGACCAGCAGGTGCCAACTCAGACATGCTGGTCTCTTGCCTTCCTTGCCTTGTTTCTTACTCCTGAGAATCATAGCTCTTGCACTCTATGGACAACTTCCTTAAAAATCTGCCAGCTCTGTTCTGTTCCTTTGCCTCTGAGGGCAGTTTCCTAAGGTGTCCTATTGACTATCTCCTTGAAAAGCTGAATTTTGCTTTTCTGTAGTTCAGTAGCATGACTTTACTCTTGATCTGACCCATATCCCTGATGACTATGAACTCCACCAGCACATGATCATCACAGCCCAGGCTACCTCCAGTCTTAACCATGAGGTCCAGTATCACCTTCCCCCGGTAGGTCTGTCTATTTATTACCTGGCTTAGGAAGTTACCCTACATGCATTCCAGGAGTCTCCTGGATTACCTACAGCTCATTGTGCTACTTTCCCAGCAGATGTCAAGGTTGGAATAGTAGGTTGGAAGGAAGCACAAAATGGTCATATAACTATAGTTTTCTGCTTATGCTTGAGTAAACAGATTTTAATTCACAAATTAATTAGAATTAATTTGTTTGGGGTTTTTTTGCCTATATTAGGTTCAGGTTTTTTGCTGGCTACAGAATGTATTTTTTCTTTAATTTGTGAGTGTATTCTAGAGGCCTTTATAGCTGGGTGGAAAGATTGTTAGAGAAACTTAGTTGTTGGTTAATAGTCCAGAAACAGCATAATAATTTCATAAATAAAATTTGCTGCCACTTCAACTAGAAAACATAATTTTTGAGAAATTACCTTTTCCCCCCAAATACATATTACTTACTAAATTTAAGTTATCCAACATGTAAAATTAAATTATCTCAGTAAAATGAACTTTGGAATATTATCTTGTTCAGCAGCAGGATTTTAATATTGAAGAATGGTTAGAGGATCAGGGGCATGGATCATTGATAGAATTATGGGATCAATAAAAGAACTGTACAAGCAAGACCCTGCAAGCAAAAGGCCTGTGTGAGAAAAACGCTGCATGAGGAAAAATCCCTGTGTGAGAAACAGGCCTGGGAAGCAAAAAGGGAGTTTTGAAGCAATGCAGCTGCGCAGATAAGATGTGCTGACTGGGAGGAGGGAGGCTGAACTCTGAATTCTTTTAATCATAACATAACTGTAGAAGCTTGCCAATGTAGTCCAATTATGTAGAAGTAGAAATGTGCTTTGATAAGTTTTAAGCCACTTAAGAGTTAACAAGCTGGTATATTATATAAGTGCCTCTGGATTGCTAATAAACGGAGCTTGCTTTTATCAACCATATTGGTTTGGACTGCAATTCCTCCCCCCGCCGGAGTCCACGGACCTTTTTCCGACATTTTAATTTTCTTTAAATGAGCCAGTAATTTTAATTGTTCTCTTTTTTTGTTTGTTTCAACATAATTATTGTTTTTACAATGTATAAAATACTATAGGTGTTATGCATAAATTCCATGTCAGAAGCCATGTCCTCTCTAAGTCTCACAATTGCCCACAGGAATTTGAAAAAAAAAAAAATTCCTTTTGCAAATAATGCTTAGGTAATTTTATACCATGTATAGCTGGCCGTTCATATTCAGTGAGTTCCCTAACTTTAGCTAACCAATCAGTAAGTCTGCTTTGGTAAATACATTTTTTCCTCTTCAAAACTCTGACTTAGGGGAGCCAATAATAACTCTGCTCAGTATATAAAAACTCGTTGCAAATTAATTTGGAGTGCTGAAGTTTTCTCTTGAATCTGGTTTTAGCATTCTCCATAGTGTGATGAATACTGATCTTCAGTGTGCAGCCTAGACAGCAATTTCTTCTCTGTGTGATAATATTTCTCTTGGACAATGAGGTGAGATGATTAAAATGAGTTCCACTGGCTAAGAGGAGCATGAAAGGCAAGACTATAAAGTCAGTACTGCCATTTTGTTTGCAGGCCATGCCCCTAAGTCAATTGGAATATGTGTGAAATAAAGCCATTAAACACAATTTATATTCAGTGGAGTAAATCTGTGGAAATATAATGTATGGCTTCAAGCTTTGCCTTTATCATCTCCTAAAATAGGCTTTGCTAAGTAACATTGAAAATCACTCTACTTTTTTTGGTTCCAGTTTGAGTTGGATAAAAGCAAGTCCTTTTTCACATTCCTTCTGACAGCATGCAATCTACTGCCTGACTGAAACTCTTATCTGCATTTACTTAGTATTTATATTTTAATTCAAAAGCCCCATGACTTTGTTTTAGTCCTCCATGAGGACAATAACAAACATCCCTCTCTCTGCAACAGTTTAACAGGCAGCAGTCTCGTAGTTGTGTATGTACTTCATTTTGCTTAGGATCTACGGCAAATTTTAGCCAATTTAATGTCTTAATTCCCTATGTGAGGAGATACATAATCTATTTAAAACAGGGATAAAAGTGTCCTAAGATAGGGCTGCAAAATTCTTTACAAGATGTAGTAAAATTCTTAGTAAATTGTTTCTTAGTAAGAGCATTGATATTTTTAGTAAATGGAAAGAGAAATTGCGAAGTATGAAAAAACACACAGTTTTAATATTCTGTAAAGCTAAAAGCAATTTGTAACTCTGCATGAATTCTTTAAGGAGACATAAAAAATCTTATTGCTGCTTGTCTTCCTAAAATGCAAAGAATTTTATATGCATAAAAATGAAGAGTCCTGGGAATTTTAAGAATGTATGTTAAAGAGGTATTTTTAAAACTGTCACTTAACTAAGACAAATATGGTTGTCTTTATATACCTAACTAGTGTTTTATCAGGGTTCTTTAAGTCTGACAGAAACATCAAAGTCTCTTAACTTACAGAATGTATCTTTTTTCTATGGTCACAGTTACCCCATTTCAATATTTTTGTTTTGTGAATTTATAATAAAGAAGAGATCAGGATTGTTTGGAGAGATGAACCATGGCAGTATATGAATGTATTTTTATTTGTGCCAATATATTTGTGTGCCAGCTAAACTTGGAACAGAGGGAGAGGTCCAAAAGAACAACTCAGTTATGGAAGAAATAGTGACAATGAGACCAGATACTTGGAATCTATCAACACATGTCACTTATCAGGAAAGTCAGTACATTTGTTCATATATGTGTTGATCTCTGCTCTTGGTGAGCCACTGCTAAAGCCTGTTTTTCCTGTATTTTTCTCTTAAGCCCTTTTCTCCTGTTGCATTGCAGTGAAGATGAAGCTATATTCCTTTGAAAAGTCCAGGACACTTTCTAAATATATGCTTGTCAACTCAATTAACAGTTGTGTAATCCCCATCTATTATGGTCTGTGCTTGACAATATTTCTCTGTTCTCTCTGTCTTGCAAAATGAAAATCTATCTACTTGATGGATTTAAATAAGTACCACAGATGGGAAAAATGCTTTTTTTTTTTTTTTGAGATACTTGCTAATTTTAAAAGGCGTGTCATTAAATATAGTTGTCTTTGTATAAAAATAGGATATGCAGAGAGAACAGTTTATTTTATTTAATTTGTATATCATCAAGTTACCCCTGCTCTCTACATGTATAGGAGAACAAAATTACATTTTTCCTTATGTTCTATTCCTTATGCTCTCATACACAGTTATTTACCTATGCAATACAGCAATGATACACCAGTCCCATAAAACAAACCGATGAGACTGCTAACAGTTCACACTCTCTCTGTGTTTGCTGCCTGTAGAAATATGTTTACTCTCTTTTTGCAAGGTCTGTAGCCTTTTGTGTTTCTGAAGATAATCAGTCAAGAACATTTAAAATTAAAAAAATTTAAAAAAAAATAAAGGTGCATTAGGAAAAAAATCTCAACTGTTAGTCTCAAACTCTCAGTACCATTAGAATATTCCAGTTTTAACAGTTTGGAAACCACTCATTCCTTATCCATAGACTAATATAAAAGTTGTGATTTAATGACATTACTATATATCACTTTTTTTCTTTGGTTGTTTTTTTTTTTCATAGAATCATTAACTACAGAATAACTTAGGTTGAAAGAAACCTCTGGAGGTCATCTTGTCCAAACTCTTGCTCAAAACGAGCCAATTTACACCATGTAAATTAAGGCTTTATCCTGTCGAGTTTTGAATATATTCACAGATGAACATTCTGCAAACTCTCTGGAAGCCAACTTAACCACCCTCATACTGAGAATAGATTTCCTTTTATATATTCAGACTTCCCTGTGTTGTAAACTGTGTCCACTGCCTCTCATTCTAGGAGAGCCTGGCTCTGTTCTCTCTGTATGCTTTCACTAGCTTGTTAAAAGGTATTTATGAGACGTTCCTCTTAGCGTCTCTTGTTAAGACCAAACTCATCTGTTAGCCCCTCCTCGTATGTCATGTGTCAAGTGCTCTAATTGCTTTGGTATACCTTTGCTGGATTTGCTCCAGCACAAAAATGTCTTTCTCGTGGTAATGAGACCAAGATTGGGTACAGTAGTCCAGATTTAGTGCCACAAATGCCAAAGGGAGGAAAAGAATCAATCACTTCTCTGGACCTGCTTGCAACACTCCTCCTAACACAGCCCAAGGTGCTGCTGCCCTTCTTTGCTGCAAGGGCACAGTGGTGGCTCAAACTGATTTGCTTCCTGCCAGGACCCTCATCTCTCTTTCACTAAACTGCTTTCTGCTCACTTGATGTCCAGCCACTGCTGGGGTTTTTTGGTTATTATGTTCATGGTGCAGGACTCAGTGTTTACCATTTTAACACTTTATCAAATTTCTGTCATATTATGTTTTCTGTTTAAGCCCCTTTACACAGCAATCCAACCCTCCAGACCCTTTTTTTCCAATTTGGCATCATTCACAATCCTGTAGAGAGGGTGTTCCACCTAGTCAGTCAGCCAGTATTGTTTTCCCAATTCATTCCCAAATGCATTCTAAACTCATGACCATTTTTTTGATCAAACCCCCTTTTGCCTCCAGTACTTTCATGCAGCTTTCTTAAGACAGTTGTCAGTCACTGCAGAGGCTGCCACTGCATTGGGCTGCCATCAGGAGCTCAGCTCCATTTCCTCACAAGGGCAGGAAGTGCTACTTCAGCTCTTCTAATGTGTCTTGTCTGCCTCTGTCTACTGTTGCAGGATGATGTGAGCCTCCCTTGTGATCTGCATCTGTATCATACATATCCTGGGGGAGATGTCTAAGATAAACTATGAAATCTCAGCAGACAGTAATATTTAAAAAGACAAATTGGGCCTAGGAATGTCAGGAACAGATGAGTTTAGAGATGTTGTGTGCACATGGGCAATCCAGTCTGTCAAAACTAAATTTACTTGTCTTAACCTCAAACTGAATGAGATGTGGTCTTCAGCATTAGTTTTGGAACTATAATTGAGCTATAGATTTTTAAACTTTTCTTTCAAATGCTTTGAATAAGGTTGCACAACTTACAACAAAATGGCATTGAAACAGCAATTAAATTAATACATTTAAGAATTGATTACCCATAAATATAAACCATTTTACCTCATGAAGAAATTGAGAAAAAAGAAAGGTGTAATTATTAAGCTCTTAGTTTCACCTAACAATTTACTCCTTGTCTTCCAGGAAATGCATTAACAAAGTTAAAACTGATTTTAGCTGTTCTGCTTGAATAGCAGAAAAGTCCTGCTCCTTTTGAGTGAAACTAGGTTGGTGTTATTACAATAGACAAATACTTGTCCCAGGTAGATTGCTGAGGGTAAGAAAACACCCTCATTAACAGGCAGTCCTGTCAGTCCTGCTGCCATTGCAAACAGCTGTGCACCAATTTTTTGACAGAAGTTTGGATTTTCCCAGAATAGCAACATGCTACTAGTACATTGAGCATAGCAACATCTCCTTGGAATTGTTGTGAATACAATGGATTTTGAATCTCAGTCCTGCAGACTATTGTTGGTATAGCCTTAATGAATACCTCTTCCAGGGAAAATGGAAGCCTTGTCCCTTCGGAGGGCAGAAAGGAGAAAGATTTATCAATTATCATTCTCCTCCCAAAATTAGTATTTCTTTCTTATGCTTTTCTTCTACTGACTGCAAAATTCAGTTTTGTCTAGTCTTCTGAGAGCATAGGACCAATTTTGACTATGGTGGCCAGAAATTAAAGATCTAAATCCTTTAAAGCACATTGATTTAATCACACTAATAAAGCCAAATGCTTCCCAAACCTTAAGAGGAGCCCTAGGGTAAATAAAGTAGAAATCCAGGCATAACACATATCCACAATCCTGCTGGAAACAGTAGATAACACTTTTGCTGCTGCTGACAATTTCAAGTAATAGATTAGCTCCAAGTAGTTCTGACTTCCCATTCTTAGCTTTCTTTCTGCCTTCATTAATTATTTCCCCAGAAACTTTTCAGACTGCTTACTAGAAGCTGACTGGTACAGCTTTCATGTAACTTTTCCTGATATATGATGGAATACTGCATAGCTTCTAAAAGCCATGAAAAAGGTGCTCATTTGGGACTGAGGAAGTGGAGGAAAGAGAGAGAAACAGTGGAAAAGTGGGCTGAATATGTTGCTCATTCTGTCATTTCCCTATGGGCTAGATCTGGAGAGTAATTTTGACTCTGTAGTCCCATTTTTAAATAGAAACTTTTCCCACTGGAGTAGATGAGAATATCTTTAAAATGTCTGGATGCCTGTTTTTATGAAAAGACTCATTAGATTACCTTATACAATGTAAAGTTCATGAAGAGAGTCCATTAAGAGACTTGTGGAGGTGTAAGTGAGGATTCTTTAAGCATGCTGACAGAGAGAACATGACTCATCTATGTGAGAGGACTAGAAGAGAATGGACTGTGGGACTGGTACAACCTTTATTTCTCTTCTGGTGAAAATGATGCCTTCTTTGAAGGTAGTTCAGTATTTCTTTCCTTTCAAAAAGTAAGTATTTTTCTTTTGTTCAGTTTCCTTGACAGTAAGCAAAAGAAAATGTTGTCTCTTTGCCACAGAGATGTTTGAAGAACTCTATTTTTTTTTTCCATCAGAGAAATGAAAAAAGAAAAAATTGTTAGCATATGCACATTTGTGATGGACAGCTGTGACAATATTTTAAGGAAAATTGTAGGGAAGGTCTGTAAAATCTTTCAGTGATTCATATTTTCTCCCTCTCCAAAGTAGTTATTCTTACAAGGATTTTGACATTATAGCAAAAATCACTGCTAACACGAAGGCCCAGAAACAATCCCATTTCTTAAGAAGAACCTCATGCAGTCTTTTTATATGCAGCCAATTAACAGGAGCAGGAACAGCTGAAACTTCCAATAGGGAACAACTCCTCCATTAGGAAGAGCTCAAGATGGACCACAATGAGGTCTCCCCTCAGTCTCCTCCAGGCTGAACAGACCAAATGACTTCGGCTGCTCCTCATACAGCTTCCCCTCCAGACCCTTCGCCATCTTTGTTGCCCTCCTTTGGATGCTCTTTAATAGTTTAATGTCTTTTTTTATGTTGTGGCACCCAAAACCACACACAATATTCAAGGTGAGGCCGCCCCAGTGCAGAGCAGAGCGGGACAATCCCTCCCTTGCCCGGCTGGCGATGCTGTGCCTGATGCACCCCAGGACATGGCTGGCCCTCCTGGCTGCCAGGGCACTGCTGACTCACCTTTAACTTGAGATTGATCAGGACCCCCAGGTCCCTTTCTGCCGCACTGCTCTCCAGCATCTCATTCCCTAGTCTATACACATACCCAGGTGTCTTGGGGTGACTTTATGATGTGTATCCCATATTGCTGCCCTATGCCCAGGAATTAATTTTGTGCCTTTCTATGCCTTTAAACTGAGCCCGAGAGGGGGGAGGAAAACTTGAACAAAACTTCTTCAAAGCAGTTTGCAGCTTGTTCAAGGTCACACAGAGATAGCGACTTTTTTTTCAACTGTGGCAGGAGAGCGAGGAAGCACCCAGCTTGCTATTTTCTAGCCAGCTTTTGGCCAGTTGTTCAGTTTCTTTTCTCTAGAGAGAGACTGAGAGTTGAACTTTTTTTCCTTCCCTGGAATTTCAGATTTTCTCCCTTTTCTGCTGGACTGCTTCAATATCAGAACACATCGGGAGGACTTTCCACTGAGCACAGAGGGCCTGGCCCTGGGCCAAGTCCCAGCTCCAAGGAGACCAAAGGGAGGACTCTAACACTTTCCCAGGTTTTTCTCCACAGCGAAAGATTTTATTATTTAGCATTATTATCCTTTTCCCGTGTGTTTGTTAAATAAATAGCTTTTATCTCTTTCACTTTCCTTTGAGGAAAATTTATTTTTTCCTGAACCTGGTGGGGGAGGGGTGGTTGTAGCCTGCCTTCTCTCAGAGGATGTATTTCTAAATTTGGCCAAACCGGCACAGCATGATACCTGCCTATACCACAAATGCAGGAAAAAACATTAATTTCGTATTTATATAGTATGTCTAACTTAAATTCTTTAGATCTTGCCACAACCAGATGTGAGCTTTGCAGTATTTAAAAACCCCCCAAAGGTTTGTGTTTCTTAGGAATGTTTGCTCTCTGAAACTAAAAAACTTTCATGAATACAAAATAAACTTTTAGCACATTCATCATTAGGACAAATTAGAGAGACAAGTGATCACCAATTGTTTGAAATTTAGTAAGGGCAAGTCCTGGATTCTGCCCCAGGACAGGGCAAGCCTGGTGTCATGGGTCAGCAAGCATAGCTCCGGAAGTGATTTTCTTGCAAAGAGGTGCTTACAGCTTCCTCTGCGACCTGACAGAACCTAAACCTATCAACTGGCTAGTTTGAATATTGACAATTGTTTAAGCCACTTAAAATTTTGACCGCCTCTGTGGTCCACATTTAAGAATTGACAAACCCCGGGGAAGCTCTCTTGCTTCCGGCCTTGGGACAGGCAACTGGGCTGGGCCCGTAGAGGGCCCAGAGGGCCCGAGCCGGGCCCTGCTCAGCTGGGGCCAGGCCGGGACACAGCCATCCTGGAGCCATGCGGCCCTGTTCCACCCACGGCCCCCCCATATCCCTGTTACGTGCAGGTGGCACGGCCCGGCTCCCTCCCCACTCTCCAGTGCAGCTGAAGATTCAGCTGAAGCTGCACCACTGCCTGGCAAAGATTGTGTGACCAACAGCAACAAGTGAATTCCAGCTGCAAGGCCCAAGTGAGATTAACCCTTTTAGTGTTGTAAGTTTCCTCCAGAACAGATGAAGCCTGCAGACATTAAGTAAAGAAAGAAGAGCTGAAACCCTGAGGGAGGAGAAAGAGGAGATGCTTAGGAGCTGAAGTTCTGTTGTAAAGCTATGGTGGTGATGGACTATGATATATCAGAGTACCCGTTGTAATTTCATGGAAGCATGGGGGGTTGGAGCGTTCAAACTGCAATTGTGAGCAAAAGTACCTGTGCTGAAACAAGCAAATGCTGAAGCAGCTGTGATTTGATGAAAAGTTTGAACAGGGGGAGATGGAAGTGATGAGGACTCTTGCTTCAAATCAGAAGGAGAAAGACCTCTGTTCCTAGAGATGCTCCCAGAGATAGTCCTAGAGATGAAAGTGATGAGGACCCATTTGCTCCCAGGGAAGGGGGAGGGCCTCTATTTCTAGAGATGAAGATGCTCCCAGAGATGGGTGAAGAGAACTTTTGTTTTTTAACAGCTCATCCTTAAAATGGTACCCCAGTAGCTCAAGATTGGACCTTCAAAAGCAGTTGTGGGGAAAGCTGTAAGTCTGGGGAAGGGACTCTCACATGCAAGCAGAGAACCAACCCGGGCGGCTGGCTCGTTGTGATACTGAAGCCATGAGTGAACTTCTTGTGGAAATGTCTCCATAGCATGAGCAAGAGAGACTCCTCTCCCTAAGTGAACTGAACAAGGTTATTACGGAAGTGGTAAACTGACTGAAAATTTCAAGGGTTGTCTTTTTACATTGTCAGTGGGAAAAGGGAGGAAGGTGGGGGGAGGAGAAGAGTTCTGAAGGTGTGGTCTGATTTTTTTTTCTTTTAGGCCTGGTAATAAACTTCTTTATATTCTTTTAAGTTTGGTGCCTGCTTTGCTTTCTCCTAATTCTTATCTCACAGAAGGTAAATAAGTAAGTAAGGAGTATTATGGACCAAACAACTACACTTTAATTGGTGTTTCTGCCCAGTTTACGAACTGAACCGGCTACACGTGCTCATGTGCACTCAGTCAGAAATTCCCTGGCTGATCACAGAAGCCTCTGGCCAGTTTCTGCTGAGCTGATCTCAATGACTAATTTGAGACAAGGTGATTTATTCAGCTGCACCACAGAGCATTTCACTAATTACTGCAAGAGCAAGGAAATAGCTGCAAGAGGTAGAAAATTCAAAGAATCCAGGTGATTTTCTCTGTTGTGCACTTGGCCAGTTCACAGTGACTATCCATGTGCTTCCATGTATTGGTTAACACCTGGAATGAGGAATCTGGTTGCTCCAGAGACTCTCTGAGGCAGTTCTTATTGCAGAATAGATTTTATATAGATGAAGTCATTCTAAATAAGCTTTAGAAATTACTCCTGAAGATGCAGAAATGGTCACCTAGTACAGTCTTTTGAATGTACTTAAGGCATGAGGTGTTTTGTACAGAGTTTATCAATAGCAATAGAACATACATGGTCCCATAGGACCATGGGACACAAAACTGAATGTAAGAATTCAGAAAAGACATGGTTTGGGGAAGGCTTTCCTGATACAGCTGAAGACCTTGCTGGAAATTTCCTTACAATGGAAACTTCTGCCACCACCAAGCAGGAACTGATCATGTATCAAGATTTGGGAGATCTGATTCCCCATATAAGCATTGTCTTGTTTAGAAGATCCTAGTAAGTAAGGGGTTTCAAACATCTTCTGATTGATAGTCTGTAGAGCATGGTCCTGTAAGGTGACAGCACGAGCAATTGCTCCCTGAGAAAAAGGGAGAAAGGAGATGAGGGTGACAGCAAGATGGAGAGAAGCAGGGGCCTCACAAAAAACAACCCAATCCCACAGCACCTGCATGAGACAAAAAGGGCACATTGATGCTGGTAGTCAGGTTCAGGCAAGTGCACAGAATGCCAGGCAAATCCTTATCAGCAACTTGTTCACCAATCCGGACCCAACTAACCTTGTCAATTTAAACAAAAACAGTAGTCTCTGATGCTTATGGAGAGACTTTTTAAAGGTAGAGTTTCAGAGACCTTCTTAAACCTAAAAGGGACCAGAAAATCCATTGTTCAAAAAGAATCCCCCAAGCCTAGCATCTCTACACGAAACATGATCATTCCACTTCAGTTTGCATTACGTTGTAATGGGGATTTTTTTGAAATATTATCGGTATTGTATTTAAATATTGTTTATGTATTATATAATACTTTCCTATTACAAGATAAGTGGTAGAAAAGGTAAAACTCTAACAATGCTCTAAAGACACAAGACAAAAAAGGTAGAGTAGTAATGAAACAAATGTTGGTATTGTACAGTAAGGTTTGTCTAAGGTTTTTCATAGTTTGGCCTTCTGCCATTGGCTATACAAAGCTGGCAAAAGCAACTGATTTTACTTTTCAAGAGTTATTTTGTAATTGAATCCAAGGCTGCTTCTCCTCTAAATAGCGGATGCCAAAATTTATTTGGAATTCCTCCCTTCCTTGCTTCCTTCCTTCCTTGCTTCCTTCCTTCCTTCCTTCCTTCCTTCCGAATTCCTTCCGAATTCCTTCCTTCCTTCCAAATTCCTTCCGAATGCCTTCCTTCCTTTCCTTCCTTTCCTTCCTTCCTTCCTAATTCCTTCCTTCCTTCCTTCCTTCCTTCCTTCCTTCCTTCCTTCCTTCCTTCCTTCCTTCC